>NC_061120.1:79278141-79502431 GCF_002878395.1 Capsicum annuum | reverse complement strand
CCTAGGGTATCTACTATTTTTGCTTCATCCCAACTCTTTATTATTTTTGAACTAAATGGTTTGGGTAATTTACTAAAATACAATCTTTTTATTTCTTTACTTTCTTCTATATTATATGTTCCTTTATAATAATATTCTTTAAATGCGCACGTATACTCATCTATATAGCACATATTACATATTGCTAGTTTTAACATTAAATTTCTATTTATATCTTTTTCTTTATTTTGCTCTTCTTCTTCTTCTTCTGTTGTCATACTGCTAAATTCATCTCTTATAGCTATTTCATATTTTTTAAATATTTCTGTTGGTTGTACTATAGTAGTTGTTGATGTTCCTTCTGTTTTGTTATCAGATCTTAATACTTTTTTATTTTCTTCGGCTAGGTTTAAAAACCATAATTTTTCTGTTCCTTTTAATGTATTTTCCATATATTCTAGTGTGTTTGTTGTATCTATTTTATTATCTAATAATTGTTTTGACATATATCCTACCCATAGTTGTATTATTTTATTTGTGTCTATTACGCAGTCTAAATCTAAAAAGTTGTAATTAATTATTTGTTTGAGTGTCCATTTATTATATTCATCTTTTGGATTATATCTTTTGAACTTACTTTTGTAATTATATGTTGGTTTTCTTATTTCTGATGTACTAGGTATTATATTTTTATCTAGAGTATTTACTCCTGTATTTATTAGTTCTAGATTTTCTTTATTAATTATTTCTTGTTCTTCATTAATTTCTAGTTTTCCTATGTTTTCTAGAATTTCTGTATATGTTTCACTATCTTCCGAATCATAATTATCTGTTTCTTTAGCATCTATTGTATTTATTTTTAATTCTCTGGTTTCTGGTTATTTATTTTTTATTTCTAATTTTTCTTTAAATTGATTTATCTCATTCAATAATTTTTGTTCTTTATCTTTTTCTTCTTTTTCTTTCTGTCTCTTTTCATATAAATCTTTTAGCATTTGTTTTTCTTTTTCTAATTCAGCAATCCTACTATTTTTAGTTTCTTCTATTTTTCGTATTTCTTCTGTGGTTTGCTGTATTATTTTATCTATTTCCTTTTTTCTGTCTATTTCTTCGTTTTCTCTTTCTATTCTTACCATGGCTGCTAACTTATCTTCTAATTTAAATTCTTCTTTTTCTAACATTAAATATAAATGTTCACCTATTTTCTTATATCTTCTTCCTAAATTAGAGAATATTATTTTTATTTTTGATACTTAATAATTTTCATGTGTTTTTTCGTCTATTATAAATTCTTCTTTGTTCATTTTATTTAAATGTATATAAGTTATGTTGATATATATATATTCTAGACTTATCTATTGTTGATTCTAAATTTGATACTTCTTCTTTTTGTGCATTTATTGAATTTTTACTAACTCCGACAATTATATTATACTGTAGTTTTTCTATCCTTATTTTTTATTCTTTACGTTTTTAAGATATTATTTGTTTTAATTCTTTATATTTTTGTAATTTCTGTATATTATTCATCTAAACAATATTTATAATATTTTGGTAGATATCTAAATCTAATTTTATCATAGTTAATAAATTAATCAAATAAATCCAAATACATACTATATACTACTTCCGATAACTTTAAACAACATAAGCTCTTATACCAATTGTAGGGGGTGCGGATAATTTGGGTAACTCAAATAGATCTATTATTGGTTTAATGGATCTATTTTTGTTTATGCGTGGATATTTCTTAACTTCTCTAATCATTTTTATTTTTAGTTTATTTATTTTAATTTTATTAATGTTCATATCTTGGGGGGTGATTGGATGGTATCTGATTAAATGTTTTACTATAATATTCTTTAGTTTTTTCTCTTAGTCTTTGTAATTCTTGTATATTATTTTGGAGGTATTCTAAATATTCTATATCTTTTATTCTAAAATATTCAATTAAATTCTCTTTCATAAGTATTTCTGTTAATCTTATTTCTTTCATATCTTGTCTTCAATATTTTAAATACTCATAGTCTATCATTTTATCCTAAAGTAGTTGTGATATTGCAAATTTTTCTGTAATAATTTATTCTAATTGTACTATATCTGGTATTAAATTCTAGGTTATCAATTTTGTTAATTATTTTGTCTTTTTCGTCTATGAATAATTTCATGTCTAAATCATATTCTAAATTGTCTTTTAATTATAGTTATTTTATGGTTTTATTTATCCAAATTAATATTTTGTTTTAGTTATTCTCTTCCTTTTCTAAGCTGGTTTCTATAATTCATTTCTTCGTATAGCCAACTTTGTTTCTCTCTAACTCTCTGAATATATTCTAGCATTTTTAATCTGTATAATATCCATCTGAATAATAACTGTCTGAATTATTTCTATCATAGAAATCTGTATTTTCTAATTCATCTTCTATCCAATTAGTACTTAGTAACTCATCTTCATAATCAAATATTTTTTTCCATATTATTTTCTTTATGTCTTCTAATTCTAAGTCTTTTGTGATATATAAAACTAGAATCTTAGTTTCATCGGATATATATCTTGTCATATTATCCATATTATGCTTAGGTTTCTAAGAATAACTTGGATGACTTGGAATTAGATTCTAGTAATTAATTGCTTTATCATAGTATTTATTAGTTGTTTGTTTTAATCTTAATAATTCCTCTATATTTTCATTAAGGAATTCTATATATTTTATATCTTTAGTTCTCATATATTCTTCTAAATTTGTTTTCATTAGTTTTTCTATTAATTGTATATTTTTCATATCCATTTTTCAATTTTTTAAATGTACGTAAGTTATCATGGTTGATGTGTAGGTTTGGTATGTAAGTATTTGTAAGAGTAGGTAGGTAGGTGTGGTATGTAATTTATTCTAGTCATAAAATATTTATCAAATATTTTTTCCAATATGATTTTTCTTATATCTACAATTTCTATATCCTTAAGTATAAACAAAACAAGTATTTTGAATTTATCTACCATTTCATCAGATACATAAGTATTCATTTTTCATATGATGTTTTTTCAAAATATTCCCTTCAATCATACACATAACAAAATATGATCATTTTAGATTACTATATACTAGATTATTCTTAAATAACATGTTCTTCGGTCACTATTAGCATGGTAATCTGTATACTTTTCCCTTAAACAGCGCCTCTACTCTGGCTACTCCCTATCACGGCTTTCTTGCCTCACCGGTTTCACCTTTAGGATGGCATAGTTCTTAGGGATTTTTCTCCTTTTTCCTCTCTGCTAATAAACTTCTTAACATGCTATTTTTCGAATAATTCTACTATAAAGTAACTAACATGAACTTATTTTATCACATTATGATTGTCAGGAATTTATGAATTTAGCTATTCATAATCACAAATATAAATACCTGTTCTGGTAAATCTGATAATTCTAGATTTTCCATAGCTATCTGATTCATAGTTTTTCCTTAGAAATATATCTGTTTTTTATTAAATAATTCAAAAGTTTTTTTTGTACGAGAGAGGGTTTTGCTTCAACTCATGAAGGCTTGCCCTTCATCTGAGCGGATGCTCCTCTATTTATAATCTAAAAAAGATAAATAAAACGTGTATCCTATTTACATCTTTACACCTGTCTTAATCTAACTCTACAAAAACTACTTTACAAAAAGTAGAAATCAAAAAGTCTTAAATGCTACTTAAAACTAATAATGATAGGTGCCAAAAAGTCAAGTGTAATAATGACACTCTAATAATGCTATACATTTTAAGTAAAAATAAGTTAAGAAAAACTAACTATTCTGCCATATATCTCTTTCTAACTTTTATTAACTTGTCTCCTTTGTCTTTTATTTCTCTATTATTGATTCGTTGTTATTTTCTTCTTGTCGTATCTATTGCCTTTTTATCTTCCTGCTATTATAGCATCACATCTGGAATAAAGTTGTTTCTTCCACTACATCTGCTGCATATGTGGTCATCATATCTTTGGCCAACTTGTTTACAGAATTGATCCATAGCTTCTTCTGAAATAACTCCTTTCGTAATAGATCTTGTGACTGGTAACTCTTCTGGTTTTAGGATCATTATGATCCATTTTCTTATCTCTTCTCTGTCATTTTCTCTAATATTTTTACAAGTAGACTAAACCAATAATTGATTTCTGTTATACTAAATCCAAACTGAGTTTTGATTTATATAATTATTTGCTAACTCAGTCAATATACTGCTAAGTCCAATAACTCTATTGTTTCGGTGGAAGTCCGGTATTTGATTTTTGGTTATCTCTTCTTGTTTGCATATTTCTTCAAGGATAATATAATCTTATGTCATTTCTATCTTGACAACAGTAATTGTTTGTTTTATTTTATCAAACAATATTTATGCTGGTGTTGAGTAGATACGAACATAGAATAACTGTCCCTTCGTAATCCTTTTATAATCCATAAATTTTTTGTGAATATCTGGAATTCTTGTTAACTCTTCTCCAGTAATTGTGTAAACTATAGATAATAGTCCATAATAGTAAAATGAAGAAATTAAGTTTGCACTGGTGCCAGGCAAAGCAATAAGTTTGTTATAGTTCTGACATTTTTGTATAATATATCCTTAGTTTTGTTTTGCTAAATCTTTATTCTGGATAGGTTTTGTATTTAACAATTTTTGTAAGGTATAAATATTATCAATATATGTACGAGTGATATGGTTATAAGTCGCTTTTGTTGATTGAGTGATTCAGGAATATGTGTGTATCTGGGGAGGTATAGATGACTCTGATTTTTGTATATTTGGTGTATATGATTTTGAGAATATCTGGTTGAGGTTATAATTCTTTTTCTTTGGTAGTTCAGGTTTATTTTGAGTGACTATATTCTTTCCCTTGGATACATCACCTATGCCTGCAGCTGTAACTGTAATTTCGTTAGTAATTTGAGTTTTTAGGTGTTTCTCATCATCACCTTCTAGGTCTAGCTTTTTAATGTGCTCTTCCTGAACAATATCTTTGCTAATAGCTTCTTGTTTTTTATAGTGTTCAACCTGCACTTTTACATTTGTAACTTCAGTAGTTAATGTGATAACTCGTTCTTGTAATAACTTCATTTGTTCAAACACTTGTAATATTAAGTCTGTTTGGGTATCTTTGACATCAGCTTCTTCCATTGGTAAATCGGTTTGAGTAGCTTTGTCTTGATATGTAACCTGCAATAACTTTCTTGTCAGTCTTGATTACTTCAATCGTAAATGTAAAATTTAATATAATCAATACTAATCTCTGAATTTCCTTCGTCATAACTGAGTTTTGTATTTTTCTCGTTAACCACCATCGAACCTAGGTATTATCTGTTCTCACAATAAATTTGTTATATACAATATATGGTTCAAATGCTAATAAACATTTATATAATGAACATAATTCGTTTTTATTTATTTCTGTTTCATTAAATGTACCTGAGTAATATCTACAATGATGTTCTATTTTTTTTATTTTCGTACCTATATTTAAGTACTCCATAACTATATTCACTTGGATCTGCTTCTATGTAAATTTTTCATTTTCGTCTGGGAATTGTAATTTTGGTAATTCTTTACAAAGTATTTTTATTTTTTGAACTTATTTTTTATCTTCTTCGTTGTAATTATGTTCTACATCCTTTTTTTAATTTTTTCTGTAAAGGGTTTAGGTTTTCTGCTAATTTTGGTATATATTCTCTTACTTGGTTTACTAATCCTAAAAATAATTGTAATTTCTTTTTTGTATCTAATTCTTCTTTTGAATTTATTATTTTTTGTACTATATGTTGTTGCATTTTTACTCCACTTTTATCTATTTATATTCCTAAAAATTCTATCTGATTTTTCATAAATTCAGCTTTCTTTTCACTTAAACTTATTCCTGATTTTTCTATTATATTTGTAAATTGTTCTTGTAACGACCTAAAAAATTAATGAAATATGTGAAATTTGTGGTTTTGTGTGATTTGACTGTTTTACCCCTCCCCATAGTTTCATTATGGTATTTCTGGGGTGTGGGAGTGGTTGACATGATTTTTGATGCATTTTGGTATCATTTATGCAATATTGTGATTTTTGATGGCTTCGAGAGCCTTATTTTGGACTTATGTGGTTATATTTTGATCCGTACGATGGATGACTGAACGGACTGCGCCATCAGCTCTGAAATATCGATTTTAGGCTAGGTAAACCTTTGGTCCGGGTCCAGGTCCTAGTTCACCCGAGCTCATTTCGACCTATTGATCGGAAAGTTGGAAAATTAAAAATATGGGTGTGGGACCCACATTTGATCGAAACAATCTCGGATAGAAAATTAGACTTCACCAACAGATCCGGAATGTCGATTTTAGTGTGTTAGCATGTTTGTTATAATTTTACAGCTTTTAAATCTCATTTCGACCTTTGGTTTGAAAAATTGTGATTTTGGGTTTCGGGGATCAATTTTATGAAAATGACTTTTTCTGGAAAATCTGATATCTCCATCGCATCCGGAACGTCTAATTTAGTATGGTTGCATAGTTCGTTTGCATAAATCGGACTCCGAATGAATCTCGGACACCCCATCAAAGTCCGGGGTGAACTTGAAGGAAAAATCTGGTGCAAAAACCAGAAAAAATCTGCAGTATAAATACCCTCTTTTTTTTGGGCCTATTTTGCTCATTTTTTTCATCTTGCCTCTTGAGAGTTAAACCCTAAATATTTTGAGAGCTTAAAAGTGAAGTTTATGGGAGTTTAGGAAGCTAGATTAACACCTATTTCTTGATTATATTATGGATTTAAGGTAAGAATTCACCCTTTTCTTAGTAATTTCTTTCTTAATTTCTCAAAATCCCAAAAATCTTAGGGCATGATTTTAAACCCAAATTTTACCCTTTTCACTTGAATAATATTTTTATCTTATAATTACTAGTTTTTCCTCAATTTAACCTTCAAAACAACTCTGATTCTTGATTTCAACCCGGATTTCAAATATTTTACCCGATAAAGTTCAAAAATAGTTTTTCTTAGATTTGAACCTCGTTTTTGACTCAATTTAACTTAGGTTTTCAGCTGTAGGTTCCTAAAAATATGGGGAACATGTTTTCTAAGTAAAGTTTAATTTTGCTCTTCTTTTTCGGAAACTCATTTTGGGAGTCCGTTTTTACCGCGAACCAAAAGTAGTCAATATGGGTGTCGTTGGTTTTATTTTGACGCATAGATTTCATATTTGATATTTCTAGTAAAGTTCGGGATTGTTCATGAAAAGTAAGGTTGTGGGTTCAAGTGTAGCGGACCGATTTCAACTTTCGAGACAGGTTATGGCTTAACTCTTCAGACTGGGTTAGGTAGTAAATGATGGTACAAAATGCATATTAAAGGTGGGAACTAATCATGAAAAATGGCTATCTACGTGTTGTGCCTGTGTGGGGGCCTATATGTGATGTAATTGTCGAAATTGAAATATTATGATATGTTTGACCGTGTGGGGTCCTATGTGACATTGATAGCCTTGAATACATGTGAGTAATTGTATTGTATTGTTTAATGTGGTACCATGGGTGTATTGTGATTATATTCATACTTTACTGGCATATGAGACATGTGGAAATTCATGGATGAAATGAAAATAACGAGTGAATATTGGCTCATTGTAATGATCATTTATATGGTTCGACTTTATTCTAAAAGCCTTACCTTGGGTATTTCTATCTTTTTCTCTATTCGTATCAGTTTGGGTGATAGGCTTACTTGTCAAGGTACGCCGCGACAAGTGCCATCAGGACCCTCGTTTTTGGGTCGTGACAGTTCTAGTAGTTTTAAATGTTCTTTTTTAGTTTTTGTATATAGTAGTATATCATCTATGTATACTATACAATTAGATAATTGTTTAAAATAACTATCCATAAAATGTTGATATCTACCTAGTGCATTTTTATATCCAAATGGTAATACATTTCATTCATAAAATCCTTGCGGTACCGTAAATGCGGTTAATTCCTTAGAATTTCATCTAACTTTAAGTGGTAAAATCCTGATTTACAGTCAAATTTACTAAAGTAGTTATATCCTTGTATTTTTCTTATTTTCAATATCTTATTTGGTATTGGATAATTGTATGGCATATTTTTGCATTTAAATTTCTATAGTCAATAACCATTCTACGTTTTTCTCTTTTTTGTTCACCATGTTTATTTAATATAAATGCTGGACTATTATGTTTACTATTGCTTTTTTGTATATACTGTTTTTCTAATAATTAATCTATATGCATTTTAAATTCTTTTAAATCATCAAAATTATATGTTAATGATTTTTGAGTTATTATGCTATTTTTATCTATTAATTCAATTTTTATAGTAGTTTTATGTTTTTCTCATCCCTTTAATGGATCTTTACTATATAATTGTCTTAATTTTTTCTTTATTATTTCTACCTTATCTATTGAAAATATAGTTATTTCTTTTTTATTTATCGAAAATACAACTAGTTCTACTGTGTCTTCTGTATTTTTTATATTTTCTAACTTTTGTGTAATTTTTTTACTTTTTTTAATTCAATCAGTTTTTCTTTCTTATTTTATTAATAACTCTTTTTGCTCTTACTTTTTGTTTACATGGTGTTGTAAACCACTAATCTATTTTAGTTATTATATGTGGATATAATTTATTTAAAAATGGCAATCCTAAAAGCATATCTTTTGATGTTAGTTCATAATTATAGATTTCTTCTATTGTTATTATCTTATCTCATATCTGTATTTTTATATTTTTAGATTTACATGTAATTAAACATCCTTCATTATTAAATCATTTGACTACTATTGGTGTTTTTAATTTATCCCATTTACTTTCTGGTAAACAGTTATATCTACATAAGTTTGCTTTTGCTCCTGTATCTATCATAAGTGTATAATGCCTATTATAATATCCTTCTACTATTATTTTTACAAGTACATATATTTTCATATAATGTCAAAGTTCTTTTTATGAATAATTTCTCTTTATTATATGTTATAGATAATTGTGTATCTTCTGTATTGTATGGTTTTACTTGTTCTAACTATTTTATTCCTAATATTATATCTGTTTTTTGCATTTCTTCCTTTATTTCAAATTCTAATTTTATTTTCCTAACTCCTATTATTATCTCTTTTTCTGTCATATCCTTAATGTTTATTAGACTCCTTGGTAGATCTGGGTATATATTACTATTAGATTTTATTTCTTCATTTCTTACTAGATATTTTGCTATATAATTTTATTCTTGTCCTGTGTTTAAGAGTATTAAATATTCTTTTTCATTTATTGTTCCCGTTATGTAATATTGATTTAAATTAACTGTTGAAGTTGTTTCATAACTTGTTCTTTTTTATGAGCTTGATAATTCTTGTTTTTCATGAGCTATTCTTTTTTATGTACTTATTCTATCATTTATTATTTCTAAATCTTCTTCTATGTCTTTATTTTTGTAAGTATAATCTTTATTATCAATTGATTTTACAAATTGTTCAAAAGGACTTTCTATTTAAATTTTATTAATTTTATTTTTTCCTGTTATTTTATGTTTTGCTGTTACTACATATAGATTTTTACATCTTGCTGTAAATATTTTACTTCCTGGGTTAGTTCTACTCTTGATATTTCTCAATATAATACTAATGATTTATCTATATTTTTATCTGTTATTGCTACTGAATAATTCGCACTTATTATAAATCTAAATTTTTGGTATATTATATTTCTTTTATAGCAGTTATTATACTTTTTTCTATAGGTTTTATAATCCTATCATCTGCTAAATATAATTCTATTGGTGTATCTATTTCTTCTCTAAAACATGTTTTTATCAATATCTCTGGTTCTCCAAAGTATACATATTTTATTGGGTCTTTACTTTTTATATCGTTTATTTCTTTATTAATTATTCTTTTTGTTACCAGTGGTATACTAGCTTTTTCTTTTGCATATCTACATTCTATTACATGTTCCTTTTAGCTTACTACGTAGTATTCTTCTTTTTTTCTACTAAATATATTTTTTATTATTGGTATTTTAAATATTTTTTTTACACTTAGGTTTAACTCTTTTCCTTTTATTTCGTCAAATATATTAATGTGTCAAATATTATTTTTTGATCTGTTCCTTCTTCATTTAAATATTCTTCCTTTGTTATTATTTTTATATCTTTTTCAGTTATTTGGTTCATTTTTTATATCTTCTTCAGTCATTTGATTCATCTAATTCACTATCTATTTTATTATCTGTTTCATTCTCCGAAATTTCATATATACTATCTTTACTTTCTAATTCATAATCTATATAATCTATCTGCATATATTCTGTATTTTCTATTTTTATTTCTGATATTTATTTCTTTTTTGGGTTTTTGGGTAATTTACAATCTCTAGCTAAATGTTTTAGTTTTTCACAATTATAACAAATACATTCTTTTATAGATTTCTTTTTCCTATATGGTCTTTTATTTTTATAATTTTTTACATTATATCTTTTTCTTGGTTTCTTATACTTATATTTTCATTTCTTGTATTTCTTATATTTCTTATGTCTTTTTCTTTTCTTATAATATCTTCACATCCAAATTGAGGTGTTATTTTATCTTTGCAACATGCTAAATTTCTTATTAATGTTTTTTTTTTTCATTTTTGTCTCTTCTCTATATTTTTCACATAGATTTTTATACCATTGATGTAAAAATTTTATTCTTGCTCCTAGGGTATCTACTATTTTTGCTTCATCCCAACTCTTTATTATTTTTGAACTAAATGGTTCGGGTAATTTACTAAAATACAATCTTCTTATTTCTTTACTTTATTCTATATTATATGTTTCTTTATAATAATATTCTTTAAATGCGCACGTATACTCATCTATATATTACATATTGCTTGTTTTAATATTAAATTTCTGTTTATATCTTTTTCCTTATTTTGCTCTTTTTCTTCTGTTGTCATACTGCTAAATTCATGTCTTATAGCTATTTTATATTTTTTAATATTTTTGTTGGTAGTATTTTAGTAGTTGTTGATGTTCCTTCTGTTTTGTTATCAGATCTTAATACTTTTTTACTTGTTTCGGCTAGGTTTAAAAACCATAATTTTACTATTCCTATTAATGTCTTTTCTATATATTCTAGTGTGTTTGTTGTATCTATTTTATTATCTAATAATTGTTTTGACATATATTCTACCCATAGTTGTATTGTTCTATTTGTGTCTATTACGCAGTCTAAATCTAAAAAGCTGTAATTAATTATTTGTTTGGATGTCCATTTATTATATTCATCTTTTGGATTATATCTTTTGAACTTACTTTTGTACTTATATGTTGGTTTTCTTATTTCTGATGTACTATCTAGAGTATTTACTTCTGTATTTATTAGTTCTAGATTTTCTTTATTAATTATTTCTTGTTCTTCATTAATTTCTAGTTTTCCTATGTTTTCTAGAATTTCTATATATGTTTCACTATCTTCCGAATCATAATTATCTGTTTCTTTAGCATCTATTGTATTTATTTCTAATTCTCTGGTTTCTGGTTCTTTATTTTTTATTTCTAATTTTTCTTTAAATTGATTTATCTCGTTTAATAGTTTTTGTTCTCTATCTTTTTATTCTTTTTCTTTCTATCTCTTTTCATATAAATCTTTTAGCATTTGTGGTTCTTTTTCTAATTCAGCAATCCTACTATTTTTAGTTTCTTCTATATTTCGTATTTCTTCTGTGATTTGTTGTTTTATTTTATCTATTTCCTTTTTGCTGTCTATTTCTTCATTTTCTCTTTCTATTCTTACCATGACTGTCAACTTATCTTCTAATTTTAATTCTTCTTTTTCTAACATTAAATATAAATGGTCACCTATTTTCTTATATCTTCTTCCTAAATTAGAGAATACTATTTTTATTTTTGATGATTCATGATTTTCATATGTTTTTTCGTCTATTATAAATTCTTCTTTGTTTATTCTGTTTAAATGTATATAAGTTATGTTGATATATATATATTCTAGACTATCTATTGTTGATTCTAAATTTGATACTTCTTCTTTTTGTGCATTTATTAAATTTTTACTAACCCCGACAATTATGTTATATTGTAGTCTTTCTATTCTTATTTTTAATTCTTTATGTTGTTCAAATATTATTTGTTTTAATTCTTTATGTTTTTGTAATTTCTGTACGTTATTCATCAAAACAATATTTATAATATTTTGTTGGATATTTAAATCTAATTTTATCATAATTAATAAATTAATCAAATAAATCCAAATACGTACTACTTTCGATAACTTTAAACAAATAGACTCTGATACCAATTGTAGGGGGGTGCGGATAACTTGGGTAGCTAAAATAGATCTATTATTGGTTTCAATTTCTATACTCAGAGAAAATGTACGAAACACTTTTGGTTCCAATTTTGATACTCAAAGAGAAAATGTGTGCCTACATGTGTGAACTTGAGCAAAAAATTGACAATTTTACTTACATTCGTTCCTTTTACTTGAGTAGTTATACATTTTTTTCATATATGTAAGCACGATCATTTCAACCAACTACGATTTAATTCTTTTTCCAATCACGTAACCCTACAAATACTAATTCTACATCTTCTTTATCTTTCGCAACAAGTCTCAACTTATCATCAACAATCAAGATAACCGACTACACATCGCATCACACCTTATCATGTGAAAAAAAAATGTACATAACTATCCTGTAAAACTTTGCTCCTCAGTAAGTACCGTCAAATAGTTATTATATAAAAAATTATCGTTTTAAGTAGATGTACATTTATATTTACACTTCATGCCTTATGATGCATCTTATTAGTGTCAAATTTTGGTGCTTAAAATGTCTATAATGTTGGGGTCACACTGACACGGACCATGAACCTCTAGTTTATTAATAAGCAAACAAAGTAAACAAAAATAGGCCAAGTAGCCGAGTGCGAATGTGACTGTCCGATTGTAGCTTTTTTTTTTTTTTGGGGGGGGGGGGGGGGGGGGGGGATGTAAACAAACATCCTTAGATGTTTAATAGCAAAATTTGGTATTAAAAAAAAAATAAAAAAAAGTTAAAAATAAAATAAAATATAAATTTTATATAAGGAAAAGAAGATTTCATACCCATAAAAAGGGATGACAATTATTATCAGGATAACAATCATTTCTTTTTCTCTCTAAAACAGTTTAACTCCTTCATTAACATCTATACAAATTTCTTTTTCTTTTTTTTGGTTAGAATTTTCTTCTTAATTACTCATTACCAAACATCGATTATATAATCTTCTTATATATCAATCAACACAGGTATTCTTTCTTCTCTTTTTCCTTCTTCCTTCTCCTCCTCTTGTTCTTCTTCATCAAGTGTGTATTTTCTCGTCTTCGTGTAAAATTCAATAATATTTAAATTATTTTCTTTTAATTATCGAATTTTTTTTATTAACATACAAATTTGTACATTTTGATTCACGGAGGTAGATGAAATACAATATATAATTTTTGTTTGGTATAGATGAACAATTTTTTGTACAATTTCCTCTAACGAAAATGGAAAACAAATATCCTAATTTATCTCTCTGCATAATTATATATCTTGATAATATTTTTAAGAATCATACATTCTTCCACGTTTTCAAAAGAATCGGTTGGTTTCCTTTGTTTTACAAGAAATTTTCCTTAAATATTTTCATGAATTATCTTTCCAATAAATTAGGTTCATACACTTTTATTTACGATAGGTTTATACTCAAACTACATTTTTAGACTAATTTTGATTTAATAGTTGATATTCTTTTGTATATTCTTTTGAATGGAACATGTGTATGTGATTTCTGTCCTATATTCCTTTTGCTAGTCGAATGTGGTGAGGTAATTATTTAATTATATTTTAGAGGAAATTATACATATAAACATCAGGTAGCCACAAATATTATTGCTATTTATTATATCTTAATTGGTTAAATAGATTGTATAAATGGGGTATGTAAATAGATTCCAAACAGAATTAGTCCACTATATGTAAATTTTATATACTCCGATTTTTCTTAGTAATTTTGAATTCACTATCTTGACATCAATTTGTATACGCATTATAAACACTCATTTTTTTGAGCTCTTAATAACATTCAAATTTATAGATTTTAATTCACGGAGGTAGATGGAATACAATATATGATTTTTGTTTGGCATATATGAACAAATTTTTTATTTTAAAATTATAAAACAGGTTTGGTGTGTGAAAAAGGTGTAATGTATGAAACTAATGTGTTAATGTATGAAACTAATATGTAAGATACTATAGACAAATAATGTAGTCTTATTAATTAATTTTAGTGTATGAAAAAGGTCTATAGTCTGCTTAGTGTCGTTTAATTTAACAAATCATACTCAAATCACTTTATTAATATATCTCATTCACTATATAATATTTGTTACGAGAATCTCTTTGTATGCGATTCATATTAAAACTAGTAATAAGATAACTTGTCGTGGAAATTCATATCAATGCAAATGATTCACACAAAATTCGGATCCTCTTAACATGATTCATACAACCGTGAAATAAATGCATATGCAGTACATATAATGAAATTCAAGTAAAAAGAACTTGATAAAAATGAAATTCAATCCGAAAAGGAATGATTCATACAACGGTGAAATCAACGGATAATAAGAATAAATAATGAAATTCAAGGAAAAAAATATTATAAAATGAAAGAAAATTGACCCCCTAGAGATATAAACGTCTGATAGATAACAAATTTGATACTGAAATGATACCCAAAATTAAGAAAATTATTTATGAAGATGAATACAAAAAAAAGTTTAATTAAGATGAAACGTGTGAATTCGCAAATAAACATTTTTCAATAAAGTTGTTCAGAAAAAACATGAGCGTTTTTTTTTTTAAAAGGTAAAGATATAATAAAAGTATATATTATGTTTACCATATTTTACTTCTTCCAGAATTATCAACACATCTATTTATGAGATATGAATATAAATCTCAAAAAAAAGTTAAATATTCTTTAAAAAAAATTATTTTCTAATTTTTAAAATAAAATAAATAAATAATTTTTTTAAAAATTATTGCAACTTGCAATTAAAAAGTTATTAAAGCAATTATCAAAAAGTGTTAACTTGCAATTTCACTCTAATAAATGTATAGGGGATATTTTCACATTTTTTTTCCATTTACAACTATAAATGTTCCATCAGTTAATGTAAGGTAGGTAAAAGTATTTATTTCATCATTAAACAACATACTTATGAAAAAAATAAAATTTATCTTTCTACTTTAAAAAAATAATTAAATATATTAATGTTATAATTTGAGGTTACATTTATCTTTGCTTCTATATTTTAAGATCAAATTTATCCCTCTACTTTGAAAAATTGACTAAATATAATCTTCGTCATATTTTAGAGATAAATTTACCCTTGATATCTTACTTTGGGGCCAATTTTTTTTCTCGTTATTGAGAAAGTTTTAACATGTACTTCTCCTTTAACAGAAAAGTACAAATCATTATTAAATG
Source organism: Capsicum annuum (assembly GCF_002878395.1). Classification (NCBI taxonomy): domain Eukaryota; kingdom Viridiplantae; phylum Streptophyta; class Magnoliopsida; order Solanales; family Solanaceae; genus Capsicum; species Capsicum annuum. Next base: position 79,486,904 of record NC_061120.1, on the reverse strand, counting down.
ACTAATTTTTAAATAAAAAATACCATAATCTAATCCGGCCGATTCGACCCACAAAAAATACACAAATAAATATATCATTTTCCATGCACTGTTTTGGCTAAGGTTAAACAAAACATGATTTATGGACTCTAAAATAATTAAATTGTATAGAGTCGCCATCTAATTTTTAAGGAAAATAAGGAAACCTACTTATTTATTAACACGTATGACTTATGTTTTTTAGTCTGCGAAAAAACAATTGAAATTCTAGGTAAGGTTTAAATTATTTCAAAGGAAAAGGGTTAGACACCCTTCATAATCCATAAATGTGGTACTCGGCTAGACTAAATTTATCAATGAGGGAGGAGGTATAAATATTTAAAATAATGTAAAGGTGTATGTGTATTAAGTATATAAACAAACTTATTGTTATAAAAATATATAAAAGGTATGTATAAGAATGTACGAAAAAGTATTTTGCGATGTATGAAAAGAAAAGTATCTTTCATGTATTAGAAAAGGAAAAAGTATTTGCAAATAACATTATCTACTGACCGAAATTAAAGAAAAAAAAATAAAGATTTTATTTGAAAAGAAAAATTATATAATGTTTATGATGTAAATGCGTGAATTAATTAATTAATTTTATTTGTTTATATAAATATTAACGGCCTAAGTTTTGCCTAAATACATGATGAATATTGTATAAGTAAAAATGTCCCGCCCAGCACCCCAAAAGTAAAGTTTTCACTATATTTTCCTCTTTATGTGCAATTATAAGAAATAAAATTACAAATACAGAGCTCGAAACTCCCTTCCAAATATCACGAAGTGTGTTATCGAGAATAAGTATAAATTGTCGAAAATATTAAGAATAATAAATAAAAATTATGTGTACACATACGTATATGTAGATATATAAAAAATAGAGTTTTGTTATAAAGTGGGCTCAGATTAAGTTTTAGATGTGCCATCACTACGAAGTGGTTGCTCGATTTATCAGCCATCCTAAATCGCCTTGCCAAGATACGAATCGTAAAATTCTTTGTGTTGTCGTGATGTTATAAATATTTCGTCATCGCTCGAATTTATTTATTTTTGTTACGTATTTATATGTAATATTCGTCCTTTTATTTAGGGAGGCTTCGAAAATCGATGGGAGTTTCTTCATATGACAAGTATTTAGTTTGATATAAAATAGATAAACTTGAGAAATAAAAATCCATCTTTTGTAATGGGTGGCCTCAAAAATCCGACGGAGTGATATTGTCATCAGTTACGTATTGACCCTTGATATAAAATAATAAATTTGAAAAAATAAAGTCCGTCTTTTGTAATGGGGTGACCTAAAAAATCTGACGAAGAGATAATGTCATTGGTCAAATTTATTTAAGTTACGTATTTGTATATGTAATATCCGTCTTTTTATTTGGGAAGGCCTTGAAAATCAATGGAGAATTTCTTCATCGGTCATGCATTTATTTTGAGTGTATGTGTGTTTGAGAAAAAGAAAAAAAATAAATAAAATTTGTGTATGATAAAAAATATATGTGGTGAAGAATATGTGTATGTAGTGAAAAAATGTGTGTTTGAGAGAGAAAGAAAAATATGTAGGGATGAAAAATGATTATGTGTATTTGTGTCTTTTGGAAAAGAAATAAAAATTGGTTTATTTATTTTTGAGAGAGGGGAGAAAGAAGAATGAAAAGTATGTAAAGTGAAAAATGTGGGTGTCAAAAATGTCTTCCACCTCCACTTATTTATAATAAAATTGGACACTGTCCCTACTTTTCCTTTAAGAGCACCCTTTGAACCTTGGGTTATTGACCAAAGGATTTTCATCCTTTTAACCAACATGCAAAGTTATTGTCCAAAGGATAGTGTCATTGTGTAGTCATTGTCAGATATGACAAGACATTATATTTAGTCGTTGTCGGGGGTGGCAAGACATTATTGTGTGGTTATTGTCAGATGTGACAAGACACCAAATTATTGTACTATGTAAAAATGATTGATTCGACTTAGCATTTGCGGACTGTATTAAATAATGTACAAAATGTAGAAATTAATATGTAATTACAAAAAAATATAAAAAATTAAAAATATTAAAAATGCAATTAATTTGAAGAAAATGTAATGTCATATTGTGTATGTGTGCATTGTATAAAATATTAAAAACGATAATGAATCAATAAAAATCTTAATATAAGAAGAATTATTAATAAATTATGAAAGGAAAAAATATGACAATAAGTTGATAAAATTCTAAAGTAAGGATGATCATAAAAAAATTGTTAAGAATCGTAAAAAAATGTGAAAATTATATTTTGGGCCCTTTAACGATCAGGAAGCCTGAAGCCGTTAATTTAAGCATGGAGAGTCAAAATTGGGTGTCAACAGTTTCCCCTTAACATTGAAGACAATGTAGAAGTGTTCAAACAAAAACGTTGATGGGTAGTCAATTTCACTTGATAAAAAATAATTTTTGATAAAAATTCGATCAAACATTAATTTAGAGTCGCCTACATACCTTGAATTGCATAAGGATCAGGTTGGGTGTAGTTCAAAATAAATAGGCAATTTGTCTCTTTCCCAGTAATTAGGGTGAACGATTATGTGGAATGATTATTAAGATGAGGGCTATTTGGGAGCGAAAGTATTCACATATTCTCGATGTTCCTTTTGAAATTGCTTCAGTATCGAGCTGTGAGATGCAAGATTGTGTACTTGATTGGAAGAAAGAATGATTATATGGTTGTGATAACCGAACTTTGCATAGAGTTTTCTACATATCTCGGTGTCGCGAGAATCAGGTTAATGTAGTTCGAGATGAGAAAGTAGGGAAAATTTTGAGATGGTTCTCAAAATTTGCTCTAGTGCATGATTTATGACTAATATTCGGCTGTTTGAATGGAATTTGAAAAAAAAGTGTTGTTGTCTAGATTTATATTTTTGATTGAAAAGATGCATGATGTCTCCGATTGTCTACGGAGACCTGAGGATGAATGACGTCTCCATTTTTTACGGGAACTTAGGGATAAATGGCTTCTCTGATTGCTTATAAAGACTGATGTGATGAACGAAAGATATCTTCGATTGTCTACGAAGACTATGTGATGAATAAGAAATGTCTCCGATTATCTATGAAGACTATGTGACGAATGAAAGATGTCTCTAATTATCTGCGAAGACTGATATTGATTGTCATCTTCGATTGTCTACGAAGATTGTGTGATGAATGATGATGTCTTCGATTGTCTACGAAGACTTGGTGCATGACGTCTCCAATTGTCTATGGAGTCTGATGGTGATTGTCGCCTTCGATTGTTTATGGAGACTGAATAATGTCTTTGATTGTCAACAAAGACTTGATACATGATATCTCCAATTGTTTATGGAGACTAATGTTGATTGTTGTCTCCGATTATCTTCAGAGACTAATGTAATGATGATATCTTCGTTAATATATGAAGACCTGACGACACCTCTAATTGTCTATGGTGGTTGATGTTGATTGGCATCTTCGATTTTCTACGGAGATTGATGTTGAATGATGATATCTTCAATTGTATATGAAGATTTGTTGACATCTTCAATTGTCTATGGAGACGGATGTTGATTGTGGTAAAGTCCTTTCATTGTCTTGGTGCATGATATCTCTGATTGTCTATGAAGACTGATGATAATGGTCGACATCAATTGTCTATGAAGACTAAGGTTGTCAACTAGTGATGTGGTTGAATTCTAATGGTCTCTCGATTAGTGAAACAGCTAGAAGGTAGTAGCCTCTTGACTGGCAGGGCTATTGGAATAAAAGAACTCTCGACTGGCGGAGTCATTGAAAGGTAATAGCCTCTCGACTAGCAGGGCTATGAAAATGTAAGATCTCTCGACTGACGGAGCTACTAAAAGGTGATAGTCTCTCGACTGGTGGGGCTATGAAAATATAAGAGCTCAGAGAACACCTGATAAAAAAGAAAAATATTTGTGTTGGAAGGCGAGCTCTTGAAAAGAAAAGTCAACTGCCTGTATTTGGAGATGGGGCCTTGAATGAAAAAGTGTAATGCATGTACATGAAAATATGTTCTTGAAAGCAAACGCTAACTGTCGTATTTGGAGGTGGGCGTCTTGAACAAAAAGTATAATGCATGTATTTGAAGGTAAATGTCATGGGAAAGAAAGAAAAATATTTTTTATTTTCTTTGAAAAAATATTGAAAAGTAAAAATGTAGAAAATTATTTTGTATTTTCTCTGTAAGAAATGTTGAAAGATAAAAAATGTAGAAAACTATTTTGGTATTTTCTTTGTAAGAAATGTTGAAAGGTGAAAATGCAGAAAATGATTTTATATTTTCATTATAAGAAATGTGGATAGGTGAAAATGCAAAAATTATTTTGAATTTTCTTTGTAAGGAATATTGAAAGGTGAAAACATATAAGATTGTTTTGTATTTTATTTTTTTGTAAGAAATGTGAAAGAATGCAGAAAACTATTTTGTGTTTTTTTTTGAGGAATGTTGAAAGGTGAATATGCAGAAAATTATTTTGTATATTCTTTGTGAGGAATGGAGGGGGGAAAATATAAAAAATTATTTCATATTTTCTTTGTAAGAAATATTTAAAGGTGAATATGTAGAAAATTGTTTTGTATTTACTTTGTAAGGAATGTTGAAAAGATGAGAATGTAGAAAATTATTTTATATTTTCTCTGTAAGAGATGTTGAAAGGTAAAAGAGGCATGATCATGCCATGACTGTAGTCAGTATCAACAATTAGTACTATGTATAAGAATTCCCCCATACAGTCTTTGGCTTAAATAAGGCGACACTTACGATACCTTATACTCAAATATTTAGTGTTTCTAACGCCTCAAATTTACGATGTTGAAATAAGGATATTAAGCACATCTTTACACCATAAGATCAGTAGATTGTGCTATGATAAATCTTTCCAAGCTATAACATCTGTAATATAATATTATTCTCGGTAGCCTACAAAGGAGGACAACAGACGAATACACACAAGAAAAAGAAAAAAAAACGAAGGCTGCTAAAAAACTTTTCCTTAAAAAGTTAAATAAAGTGGCTTCAGTACGAAAAGTGACGCCATTTCATTTTTGGATGAAATGCTAAATGTACATATTTTGCACATAAAGAAATATGTAGCAATGTTTGACTAACAAAAAAAAAAGGAAGTCTTTTTCATTTTGCACATAAAGAAATTCTGTATTGATGCCATGACATTGCTACACACTGTTATATTATATAATATTATATATAAAAGACATTCAAGAAACTCACAGATGTGGTTCGTTGATTAGCAAAATTTTCCATCCATATAAGTATTGAATAATCTCAAAAGGACTAGCTGCTATTTATAGTTTAAAAAAAGAGAGGGTTACAATAAATAGGAGTAGTATCTTAGTCCAACGTAAAAATAATAATGATAAGTCAAATATTTTTGAGATAAGTTTTTCTATCAAAAATCTTATAAAGTTTATCAAGAACTTTAAAGATAACGGTCCTAAAATGTGAACCCCACTTTACAAGTAATAAATTATCATTTTACTATTAGTGAAATTTTGCACACGAAAATTTTCAACATGGATATTTATTTACTTCCTTCAATTTATTTTATGTGATATATTTTGATCGGACACGGAGTTCAAAAAAAATATATCCTTACAAAATCTTGTGACTACTTGAAGCAAAAAAATAAGTATTTACTACGTGCAAGACAATAAAAAAAATATTATTGTCTTAACTGTACTTCAAGTCTAGTCCATCAATTTTTATAAAAAAATTGAATTTGACAAGTCTTGAAGTAGGGGGCATTTGTGAGTATTGAGATTTTATTAAATTTAAATTCATATATTTATTTGGACTATATTAAATTCAAGAAAATAGTCCAAATAATGTGACTAATATGATTGGGTTAATCATCTAATCTCAAATTCATTGGGCTAATTCAATTGAAATGATAAACCCATATTTATTAACCCAAAGCCTAAATGGGTGCTAGTCCAGCTTAAAAGTCCTAACCCATGTCTCTTGTCATATGAGGTGGTAATCCATGTTAAATGGAATAACTCACTGAAAGCATGACATATGTCAATATTATGTGGCAATCCAAGTTAAATGAAATGAGCCACTAAAGACATGGCATGTGACAATATTATGTGTCAATCCATGTTAAATGAAATGAGCCACTAAAAGCATGACATGTGTTAATGTTATGTGGCAATCCAAATTAAAGGAGCCGCTAAAAGCATGACATGTGTCGATATTATGTGGCAATACAAGTTAAATGAAATAAGCTACTAAAATCATGCCATATGTGCAGATGACATGTTCTAACCAATCAAATTAAAGTTTTTCACCAAAAGAATGTAATTGGTCAATTTCAAATCAATCAATCAAATCACACAATTGCCTTACCCCTCCAACTATAAATAGGGATCCTCACAACTCACAAAAAAAGAGATTTTGAGGAACAAAAAACAAGAAGAGAAATTGTGGATCAAAAACCATAATTTCTCTGCAAGCTATAAGTTTCAAACAATCAAGCTCAAGATCAAGTTCATGATCAAGAACGACGGAACTCTTGTTCAAGAACAAGTTACTTATTCATCGTTCGTGGCAATCATTCAAGTGTTTGTGACGAACTGATATCCAAATTCAAGTCCGAAGACGAAGATTCAAGATTAAGCTACTCAAGCCCTTGAATACAAATCAAGTTCAAGCTAAGTCCAAGTTCATATTACTTTGTAGAATCAGAGGATTATCATAGAGATTGTAACACTTACTACATTTGAAATCAAATATTATATTTTTTTATTTCGATTATTCTGTCTCGATTATTATTTTTTTGACTTAGAAAAATTTATCGTCTACAGTATGTTATCAAGAATATGTATAAACAGTCGATAAAAATATCAAGAATAAATAAATAAAAAGTATGTGTACACATACGTATATATAGATGTATAAAAAATAGAGTTTTGTTATAAAGTGATCTCGGATTAAGTTTTAGATGCGTCATGGCTACGAAGTGATTGCTCGGTTTATCAGCCATCCTAAATCACCTTGTCAAGATACAAATCGTAATATCCTTTGGGTTGGCGTGATGTTATAAATATTTCTTCATCGCTGGAATTTATCTATTTTTGTTACGTATTTATATACGTAATGTCCACCCTTTTATTTGAAGAGGCCTCGAAAATCAACGGGAGTTTCTTCATATGCCAAATATTTATTTTGATATAAAATAGATAAAAATAAAAATTCGTCTTTTGTAATGGGGTGACTTCAAAAGTCTGATGGAGAAATATTGTCATCGGTCATGTATTGACCCTTGATATAAAATAATAAATTTGAGAAAATAAAGTCCGTCTTTTGTAATGGGATGGCCTCAAAAATCGACGGAAATTTATTCATCGGCCATGTATTTATTTTGAGTGTATGTGTGTATTTTTGAGAGAAAAAAAAAGATGAACAAAATTTATGTATGATAGAAAATATATGAGTGGTGAAGAATATGTGAGTGTAGTGAAAAAATGTGTGTTTGAGAGAGAAAGAAAAATATGTGGAGATGAAAAACGTGTAGGTGTATTTGTGTCTTTTGAGAAAGAAATAAAAATTGGTTTATTTATTTTTGTGAGGGGAAGGAAGAAGAATGAAGTGTGTGCATAGTGAAAAATGTGGGTGTCAAAAATGTCTTCCACCTCCATCTATTTATAATAAAATTGGACACTCTTTATTATCCAAAGAATAAAAAGGTGTTCCTACTTCTTCTTTGAGAGCATCTATTGAACTTTGGATTATTGACCAAAGGATTTTCATCCTTTTAACCAACATGCAAAGTTATTATCCAAATTATTATACCACGTAAAAATAATTGATTCGACTTAGCATGTGCGAACTGTATTAAAAAATGTATAAAATGTAAAAATTGATATGTAATTATAGAAAAATATAAAGAAAATTAAAAATATTTAAAATGTAATCAATTTGAAAGAAATGTAATGTCATATCGTGTATGTGTGCAGATGATTGTAAAAATATTTAAAACGATAATAAATTAATAAAAATCTTAATATAAGAAGAATTATTAATAAATTATGAAAGGTAAAAAATATGACAACAAATTGATAAAATCCTAAAGTAAGGATACTTATCAATGATTTGTAAAGAATTGTAAAAAAATGTGAAAATTGTATTTTGTTCCTTTTAACTATCAAGAAGCTTGAAGCCTTTAAATTAAGCATAGAGAGCCAAAATTGGGTGTCAACATCCCTCCCTTAGTTTTGTAGGTCAAATTTTTCCGATGATCAAATATACTTCTCTTTCAACGTGCAGCGTGGTAGATTGTTTATAAGTGAATAAAATATAAAATGGAATGAGATAAAACAGAAGCATGGAACTAGAGAAAATATTTATTACAAACTATGCTCTCATTCCAATTATGTTTAAATTTTGAAATTTGATATGCAATTTCATGTACATCTAGATTCTAGAATTAGTGGATAAGTTTTCTGAGCAAATGACATGGTGAAAAAATTGTGTAGATCCAAATCGTACATAAAGACGCAAGAATGAACAGACGTAACAGATGACACATAGGTTGATGTCTTAACTCAATCATCCAAAGAAGTATCCAGTGAGCCTAATCTGTTGTATTTGATCACTCAATCATCCAAAGAAGTATCCAATAGGCCTAATCTGTTGTATTTGATCACTAGGTACCAATTTTCATGAGCTCTATACTGATCTAGATCTATGAACTGGTTGCACTGATGTCGATCCATGAATTGAGGGAGGATTATATTTGTTTATATTTGCACTAATGCAGATTTAATTTTCATGAGTTATGATAAATATTCAGTGGCTTAATCTCGTTGAAAAAATTTGATCCATGAGGTATATTTATTTTTGTCTTTTTTGTGGTTCGAGTCAGATCGGACGAGTTCAATTGTAGTGTGTTTTTATTTCTAAAAATGAAACATTTAACGTTGATTTGTGATTTCTATTAAAGGAATGATACATGTGAAAAGTTTCTTAACAACAAGGGTAAAGTTCACCTCAAAGTCTGACATCGAGGGTAAAGTTAATCGCAATGTATTATGAAGGATATATTTAATCAATTTTTTAAAGTAGAAGAATAAATTTAATCTGAAAATATAATAATAAAGATAAATTTAACAATATATTTAACCAACTTTTCAAAGTAGAAGAGTAAATTTAATCATTTTCCCCACGTATAAATTTGTTAGCTTGCAACATTAATTCACAAATTTAATCATTTTCCCCACGTATAAATTTGTTAGCTTGCAACATTAATTCACATGTACGAAAAATATCTCCAGCGGCATATGCAGTTAGCTGGATGTCTCAAATTTGATTCTTTCTTTTATAAATTACATATGATTTTAACATGATTTTTGCACATTATCTATATATGTATATTATAGAGCAGAAGACAAGAGAAGCCACGTGTCAGCTTTTAGGATAAATTTAATAATATTGTAATAAAATATTTATTATTATCTGAATTAAAAATACATTATCCTTAAAAAAAATTATTAATTAGTTATAAAATAGAAACCTACAATGAAAGAGTTCTAAATGAACCCTTATATTTCATAAACTTATTTGTATTAAATATAATAATAAATATATTATTATTATTATTATTATTAATAATAATAAATGTAAATAATATATATTTGTGATGTACTGAATTTTTTGTTGTTGTTGTATATATTTGTGATGCGTATCTAAAACTTATACTTACTTGTAATTATTATAAAATTTAAAATATAAATTGAAATTTAATAATTAAATTCAACGTATGTATATATTTGAAATACCTTTATATATTTAATTTGTCATTAATTTTTATTAAAAAAATTAACAAACAAACAAAAGAAAGAAAGAAAGGAAAGGAAAGAAAAGGAACGAAAATTGCAAAAAACGTGGAAAAAAAAGTAAGAGTAATAAATTGTAACTTTTGAATCAAACATAATTACAAAAAATAATAAAAATAGTTAGTTATAATAGTAGAGAGTTATAATTGGACACTTATTATTGTCTAATCAATAATACAAGATATTATCCATTCTATCAGTTTTTTTAAATTTTAATTGTAGATATAATATCTTCTTAAAGTTAAAATGATAATTTTCTTTAAAAAATGATATTAGATGTGTTAATTTTTATTTTTTAAAAAATAATATTAGATGTGTTTATTCAATAGTTATGCTACACAATTTATTGTCACAAAATATGGATAACCACTACTATCAAAATGTATTATAACTGCAAAATAAAGATTAGAAATTTAAATTTAAAATAGAAATAGTAGAAATACTACTACTAGTAGTAGTACTACTACTACTACTACTAATAATAATAATAATTTATAGCTGTCTTAAAAATAAAAACTCATGGTCGAAGAGTTCTAAATAAACTTTTATAAATTTATCTCTTTTAACATTTAAATTATAAAATATATCTAAATACTATTTATTAAAGTATTAAAATAATATATAAAAATATAATATAATGATAATAGTAATAATAATAAATAATAGTATTGAAAATATTAGTACCGGCAATACTTAGCAGTAGTTGTATTAGTGATAAGACGAAACAAAAAAATAATAATAGCGGTAGTATGCAGTAGTAGTAATAATAATAATAAAAATAATATATATAAATAAATAAATAAAGAAAGAAAGAAATACATGTCCTTACCCCCAACTACCCCCACTGATAAAAATTACTTTAAAATTTGAATTGAAAATCAGCTGTTTTGCTTGATATGAGCGTTCCTTTTTTATAGCATATCGTCCTTTTTGATAGCAATTAAAAGTTCTTTTGTTTTCTTTGTTTTTATATTTATCCAATCAATATTCTGATCTTCTTATAATAAATTGATATTTGAATTTGAATTTGAATGAAATTTGAGTTGGAATAGATTTCTATTTACATATATATATATATATATATATATATATATATATATATATATATATATATTATAAAGTAGAGGACGAAGCACCAGAAGAACCAAGTGACAAGCTGCTAAGAAGCCACGTGTCCGTTTTTAGGACAAGTTTAATAGTATTGTAATAAGATTTTTATAATTATTTGAATTTGAAAATACATTATCTTTTAAACAAATATTATTATTAATAATTATTTTAAAAATAGAAACCAACAATGAAAGAGTTCATTTAGAACTCTTATATTTCATAAACTTATCTATATCAAATATAATGATAAATATATTATAATTATTATCATTGATAAATATAAATAATATATTTGTGGTGCTTATTCTTCCTTGCGATTATTTTAAAATCTTAAATATAAATTAAAATTTAATAACTAAATTCAAAGTATATATCTATTTTAAATACCTTTATATATCTAAGTAGTCTATTTATTTTTATATAAAGAAAAATAATACAAACAAACAAAAGAAAGAAAGAAAGAAAGAAAGAAAAAGAAAAGTGTTATAAAATAAGAAAGAATAAAGAAGAAGAGTAGAGAGAATAGAAAGAGTTAATTCTTATTTCTTCTCTTAAGGGATGATTTACAATGAAGGAAGCCCTTCTATTTATAGAGAGAATTTTCCCCTAGTTTCACACTAAAAGACAAATACATCAAATTCTGATAGACATCAAATAGATCTTGATAGACATTCACTATAATTGATATATATCATAACACTCCCCTTAAATGTCTAACAATACACATATAGGCTGCCTCATTAAAAACCTTACAAGGAAAACCCAGTGGGCCAAAATCTTGTAAGGAAAAAAGAGTACAGCGCGTATTAACTCCCCCTAATAAGAACATCCTTGAATCTCTGCATTCCGATCTGGTACACAATCTTCTTAAAATTTGCAGTTGGAAGAGACTAGATGAATAAATCAGCCACATTGTCACTTGAACGAATCTGTTATACGTCAATATCACCATTCTTTTGGAGCTCATGTGTATAGAAGAGCTTTGGTGAAACGTGCTTCATTCTATCTCCTTTTATGAATCCACCTTTTAGTGGTGCTATGCATGCTGCATTATCTTCATATAAAATTATGGGTACTTTGTCACATTTCAAGCCATATTTTTCTTGAATGAGATGTATTATGGACCTCAACCACACACACTCTCGGCTTGCTTCATGAATAGCTATAATCTCAGCAAGATTTGATGAAGTGGCTACGATAAACTGCTTTGTTGATCTCCAAGATATGGCAGTAGCCCCACATATGAATACTTATCCTATTTGAGACCGAGCTTTATACGGGTCCGATAAGTACCCAGCATCAACATAACCAATAAGATCGGAACTGCAATCTTTAGAATAAAATAAGCCCATATCGATATTTCCCTTTAGATACCGTAATATGTGTTTGATCCCATTCCAATATCTCCTAGTAGGAGCAGAACTATACCTTGCTAGTAAATTTACTGAAAAGGCAATATTAGGCCTTGTAGTATTTGCAAGATACATTAGTGCACCAATTGCATTAAGATATACTATTTCAGGACCAAGAAGTTTCTCATTCTTTTCTTGAGGTCGGAATGGATCCTTATTCACATCAAGTGATCGAACAACCATCAGAGTACTTAATGGATGTGCTCCATCCATATAGAATCATTTCAACACCTTTTCTGTGTAGGCAAATTGATGAACAAAGATGCCGTTTGTCAAATGCTCAATTTGCAAATCAAGGCATAACTTTGTCTTTCCAAGATCTTTCATCTCAAATTCTTTCTTTAGGTAATCAATTGCCTTTTGAAGCTCTATTGGTGTTCCAATAAGGTTTATGTCATCGACATAGACGCAAGTATAACAAACTCCGACGTTGTTTTCTTTATAAAAACACATGGACAAATTTCATCATTCGTATAACCTTCTTTAGATAAATATTCATTAAGACGGTTATACCACATGCGTCCAGATTGCTTCAAACCATACAATGATCTTTGCAATCTAATGGAATACATTTTCTGAGGCTTTGAACTATATGCTTTCAACATTTTAAATCCTTCGGAAATTTTCATGTATATCTCATTATCAAGTGATCCATATAGATAGGATATTACCAGATCCATCAAATGTATTTCAAGTCTCTCATAGATAGTGAAACTAATAAGATAACGCAATGTTATTGCGTCCATAACTGGTGAATATATATCATCATAATCGACACCAGGACGTTGTGAAAATCCTTGTGCAACAAGACGTGCTTTACACCTTTGTATTTCATTTTTCTCATTTTTTTCGCACAAAGATTCATTTATAGCCAACAGTTTTAACACCATTAGGTGTTTGAGTTATAGGTCCAAAAACTTCACGTTTGGCAAGCGAATTCAATTCAGATTGAATTGCTTCTTGCCATTTTGGCCATTCATTTCTTTGTCGACATTTTGTGACAGATCGAGGTTCAAGATCCTCACTGTCTTGCATGATTTTTGTTACAACATTATATGCAAAGACATAATCCACTACTATTTCAGATCGATTCAGATTAGTTTCAACATCACTTAAATTTATGGATAGTTCCTCATTTTTTTGAGTCTCAGGCTTATTGATTCCTTCAGGGATATCAACATTGCTTAAATCTTGAACTTCCATATGTGGATCTTTCATAGTGTCATCTTGACCATTTTTTTTTCTAGGATTTTGATCCTTAGAACCTAATGGTCTGCCACGCTTCAAGCATGCTTTAGATTCATTAGCTATGACACTAGTGGATGGTCCTTTAGGGAAATCAATTCGAATTGGGACATTCTCTGCAGGAATATGTGATTTGGTGATCCTTTTCAGATCAATAAATGCGTCCAGCATTTGATTTGTAATTTTCTACAGATGAATAATCTTTTGTACTTCTTGTTCACAAATAGAAGCATGTGGATCAAGATGAGATAGTGATGGATTTTTTCACAAAATTTCTCTTTTGATATCACTATCTTCTCCCCCTAAATTTGGAAAAAGTATCTCATCAAACCGACAATCTGCAAATTGAGCAGTGAACATATTTGTATCACAAAAAAGACTTGCATGGGCTCTTGTGTCTAGTATTCATATAAGTGTGGATGAAGCTGTTGGAGCAGGCAGCTCATCGATGACACGCCTGCTTCAACCCTGATTTTACTATATCACACCTAATTAATTATTATAAGTCATTTACGTACTAAAAAATTAATAATATTATAAAAAAATTAAAATGGACACTTATGACATGTCTGCTTCAGATGCTTCAATGGTGATTTTACTATATCACCCCTAATTAATTATTATAAGTCATCGAAGTATTAAAAAAATTAATAATATTTAATAAAAAAGATAAAATAAACATAAATAATAAATTAATTTTTGATGTTTTAAATTAATTTAACGTATTATATGGGGCCAACTTAAAAAAAAATTCACAAGTATTTTTTTATGGTAACTTTGTTATATCATTTCTAATTAGTTATTATAAGTCATTCAGGACATGACTGCTTCACTGCTTCAATCGTAATTTTACTATATCACACATAATTAATTATTATAGGTCATTTAAGCATTAAAAATTTAATAATATTTATCTATATCTATAATCTATCTATAATATATATCTATATCTATAGTCTAGCTATAATCTATATCTATAATATATAATCTATAATCTATATCTATAATATATAATATATTAAATGTGTGAAGGGCCTTAGAAATGTTATTTGAACCTTTTGCCCTTCATTAAAAGTTTTCGCTTTAGACAAAATCGTCTTTTCACTTTTTTTCTATTATATTTCTATGATATTAAATATTGACTATAATAAACATATCATAAAATTAAATGAATTGGCAAAAAAAAAAAATCTTTTCCACCAAAGATAGACTTGATCCAAAAAAAAAATTAATATTACTGTTATAAAATAATAAAGAACAAGAACAAGAGTAGAGAGAATAGAGAGAGTGACTCTTATTTCTTCTCTTGAGGAATGTTTTACAATGAAGGAAACTCTTCTATTTATAGGGAGAATTTGCCCCTAGTTTTACACTAAAAGACAAATATATCAAATCCTGATAGACATCAAATAGATCTTGATAGACATTCACTATAATTGATATATATCATAACACTCTCCCTTGAATGTCTAGATAGATAATGTGCCTCGTTAAAACCTTACTAGAAAAAACCAGTAGGAAAAAAATCTAGTGAAGAAAAAAGAGTACACATTTCTAACAATACGCATATCGGCTGCCTAATTAAAAACCTTACAAGGAAAACCCAGTGGGACAAAAATTCATAAGGGAAAAAGAGTACAACGCATATTAACTCCCCCTAATGAGAATATCCTTGAACCTTTGCATCCCGATCTTGTGCACCATCTTCTTAAAAGTTGTAATTGGAGAAGACTTGGTGAATAAATTAGCCACGTTTTCACTTGAACGAATCCGTTGCACGTTGATATCACCATTCTTTCATAGCTCATGTATGTTGAAAAGCTTTGATGAAGTGTGTTTCGTTCTATCTCCTTTTATGAATCCTCCATTAAGATGTGCTATGAATGATGTATTATCTTCGTATAAAATTATGGGTAGATTATTGTCATATTTCACACCATATTTTTCTCGAATGAGATGTATCATAGACCTCAACCATACACATTCTCGGTTTGCTTCATAAATAGCTATTATCTCAGCATGATTTGATGAAGTGGCTATGATAGACTGCTTTGTATATCTCCAAGATATTCCAGTTCCACCACATATGAACACATAGCCTATTTGAGACCGAGCTTTATACAGGTTAGATAAGTATCCAAAATCAGCATAATTAATAAGATCGAGACTGCAAACTTGCTAGCAAATTAACTAAAATGAAAGGCTATATCAGGCCTTGTAGTATTTGCAAGATACATTAGTGCATCAATTGTACTAAGATATGGTACTTCAAAACCAAGGAGTTCCTCATTCTTTTCTTGATGTTGGCATGGATCCTTATTCAATTTTCCATGTTTCTCATTTAAGCAAATATTCTATTGCTTTTGAAAACTCTCCATGAGTTTCAATGATACTCAAATCATCAAATTATATCTTATGAAGATAATAAAAAGTTTTCCAGAAACTTTATATGCTTCAGGCATTTTGAATCCTGTAGGGATTTTCATATGGATGTTTGTCAAGTAACAATATCCAACATGTCAAGTGTGACATCTTCAAGTGTCTGGACTGCAAATCAAATAAGTTTTACGCTTACCAAAATGCATCCTTTCAAGTCACTTGATAAATAATTCTACGCCAGCATGCTTAAATTAATGTAGCATTCAGATCCTTATAATCTTTTACAATATTGCACCAATATTGTATCAAAGATATCGTCGACGATTTTTTCTTTTGTATCGATTCACAATGCGACATAACATTTTGAGATCCCATCACTTCATTATTTTCAGGTACCTAAATCTGTCATAAGGTTTCATGAAGTGTTATGTCATAGGCTCTTCAAGAGCATATTGCCTATCATGATTATTTTCTCCTTATTCTTTTCAAGAATTATTTCATTTGGAACCGATTGGTCAATCATGCTTCACACATGCATAGACTTTATCCTTTAAGGACACAAAATAGGAGCACTTGCAGCGAAATATGAGATGCTTTCGGCGTTTGACTTGAATTAGCTTTTGAATGAGGATCTGATGATAATTCCTAACATATTTCATAGTTGCTTATAATCTCTCCCTTATGTTAGGAAAACTAGCATACATCCTCCATCTTCTTTGAGGAATCCATCTTTGTGCATCATGGTATATTTATTAATCGTATACCGCACATCAAAACTATTAGATGAAATAGTTGGTTCCTGGCCTTGAGCCAATTTAGAGGGAAGAAATATATTGGTCTAATGCATACAAGTGCTATTGTATGCAATATATCATATTTTATACCAATACATGAAACTTTGTTCTCATTAGTAATGGTTCAACTATTTATGGAAGACATTCAATGCTAAACCATCATCATCAAGATGAATTATCTTGATTATACAATCTGAAAATTATGCTCAATTTATATTGGACAAGTAACTTTATGAACGTCAAACGTAGGTTGACCATGAATGTAACGACCTAAAAATTTGATGAAATATGTAAAATTTGTGATTTTGTGTGATTTGACTATTTTACCCCTTCCCATAGTTGCATTATGATATTTATGGGGTGTGGGAGTGGTTGACATGGCTTTTGATGCATTTTGGTATCATTTATGCAATATTATGATTTTTGATGGCTTCGAGAGCCTTATTTTGGACTTATGTGGTTATATTTTGATCCCTGCGATGGATTACCAAACGGACTATGCCATCAGCTCCGGAATATCGATTTTAGGCTAGGTAGACCTTTGGTTCAGGTCCTGGTTCACCCGAGCTCATTTCGACCTATTGATCGGAAAGTTGGAAAATTAGAAATATGGGTGTGGGACCCATATTTGATCTAAACGACCTCGGATGGAAAATACGACTTCTTCGGTAGATCCAAAATGTCGATTTTAGTGTGTTAGCATGTTTGTTATGATTTTATAGCTTTTAAATCTCATTTCGACCCTCGGTTTGGAAAATTGTTATTTCAGATTTCAGGGGTCAATTTTATGAAATAACTTTTTCGGGAAAATCTGATATTGCCATCGCATCCAGAACGTCGAATTTAGTATGGTTGCATAGTTCATTTGCATAAATCGGACTCCGAATGAATCCCAGACACCCCGTCAAAGTTCGGGGTGAACTTGAAGGAAGAATCTGATGCAAAAACCATAAAAATCGGCAATATATATAACAGTTTTTTTCACATTTTTGGCCCATTTGGGTCATTTTTCGTCTTGTCTCTTGAGAGTTAAACCCTAAATATTTTGGGAGCTTAATAGTGAAGTTTGTGAGAGCTTGGGAAGCTAGATTAACACCTATTTCTTGATTTTAATTACGGATTTAAGGTAAGAATTCACCCTTTCCTTAGAAATTTCTTGATAAATTTCTCAAAACCTCAAAAATCTTATTGCATGATTTTAAATCCAAATTTCATCCCCTTTCACTTGAATAATATTTTTATCTTATAATTACTAGTTTTTCATCAATTTAACCTTCAAAACAACTCCGATTCTTGATTTTAACCCGGATTTCAAGGATTTTACCTGGTAAAGCTCAAAAATAATTTTTCTTCGATTTGAACCCCATTTTTCACTCGATTTAACTTGGGTTTTCAGCTGTAGGTTCCTAAAAATATGGGGAACATATTTTTGAAGTAAAGTTCTAATTTTTCCCTTCTTTTTTTGAAACCTATTTTGGAGGTCCGTTTTGATCCCAAATTGAAAGTAGTCAATATGAGTGTCGTTGGCTTTGTTTTGATGCGTAGATTTCATATTTAATATTTTTAGTGGAGTTCGGAATTGTTCGTGAAAAGTAAGGTCGCGGGTTCAAGTGTAGCGGACCAGTTCGGCTTTCGAGGTAGGTTATGACTTAACTCTTCAGACTGGGTTGGGTAGTAAATGATGGTACAAAATGTATATTAAGGGTGGGAACTAATCATGAAAAATGGCTATCTATGTGTTGTGCCCTTGTGGGGGCCTATATGTGATGTAATTATCGAAATTGAAATATTATGTGATATGTTTGACCGTGTGGGGTCCTATGTGACATTGATAGCCTTGAATACATGTAAGTAATTGTATTGTATTGTTTAATGTGGTACCATGGGTTTATTGTGATTATTCATACTTTACTGGTATATGAGACATGTGGAAATTCATGGATGAAATGAAAATAATGAGTGAATCTTGGCTCATGTGGTTGTGGAAATGTATCATTGTGGTTGGTGGTGGAAATATATCATGTGGTTGGTTGTGGAAATACTTATTGTGATTAGTTGTAAGCATTACATCTTCATATCATACTCATTCATGAAATATTGGTACCACCATGGCAACATCTGAGAAACACTGGCAACACCTTTTTAAAAATATTGTAACACCTTACAAAACCCTTTCCGAGGGATGTGCCGGAAAGGATATATAAGATATGTGGATTGTATATGGGTTGACGAACTCCCCATGGGTCCTACGTTGGGAGGCTTTAGCTCCGTAGGTGTATACGGGGATTGTGCGATGATCCTGGAGGTTGTGCGATAACCTCGTGCATCATCATCATCATCATCATCATTATCATATACATTCAACTTACTTTATTATGTTTATATTGTGTTGTATTGCCTTATTGGCTTGTCATTTATGTGGTTGACTTACTTTTCTTTACTTGTATTTGATGATCTTCTATCTATATGTTCTTTCTTGTAATATTATATGTGACATAATGTATACTTGTGTTTCATATCTTGGTGTGTTTGTGTAATATATGTGAGATATACTAGAACTATTAGTGCAAGTGGTGTGGGCTACCGTTGTGGGACATTATCTGATTGCAGGTGACGTGCCCTTAGTGTATATTTTGTATGCTTTATTTACCACTTTGCTTGGTAGGCCTATGATACCTACTGAGTACAAGTGGACCATACTCATGCCTACTGCACCCTTTCGGTGCAGGTCCTAGCTCGAGTGCGCCTCAACTTACTTGATTCGGGCGATTGTTGGAGCTTCCAAGGTAGCGGTTGGATATTCATGCGTCCGAAGTTCACCTCTATCTTTCTATACTAGTTATGTCTTTATTAGTATTCGGAGACATTTATTATTCCTTTGTGGTTATTTTTTCGATGTATTTGACTCTTGGATTGTATTAGTAGTTCTTACACTATTGACACCTGGTTTTAGGCATGATTGGTGTTTTGGATAAGTTCTTTCTGCATTGTTATAATTATTTATATGGTTCAGCTTCATTCTAGAAGCCTTACCTTGGGTATTTCTGTCTTTTTCTCTATTCGTATCAGTTTGGGTGATAGGCTTACTTGTCAAGATATGCCGCGACAAGTGCCATCATGACCCTCATTTTTGGGTCATGACAAATTGGTATCAGAGCAACCAGGTTTCATTGGTCTCAACGATGTAAGAACGGGATGTCTAATAGAGTTTCACAGATCAGTTCATAGACGCCCGTATCTATCTTCGAGAGGCTATAGGATGTCTTTAGGAAAATTCCCTTATTTTATTCTTTATCGTGTGAAATTCTTTCATACCCTGTATTCTAAGTTGTGTTTCACTCTTTCTATATGAACGGAGTTGCTTATACCTCTTATCAGTTGAGAGATGCAATGAGAGATTATTGGATATCATTTGTTGGTTGTAGGCTTGTTAATGCTCCTGAGTTGTCATGGGATCAGTTTGTTGATGCCTTTCTGGAAAGATTTATGCCTTTTAGTTTGAGAGATCATATGTGGGACGAGTTTGATAATTTAGAGCGAGGCTCCATGACAGTTTTTGAGTATAAGGCATGCTTTCATACCCTGTCTTGATATTTCTAAGATAGCATTTCCACCAAGTTTGAGAAGATTCAAAAGTTTGTGAAGGGTTGGGTTGTCTTTCTTCTGTTGGCTATATTTTATATAGTTGTGTTTGGGGCTTTTTTTAGAGTATTATGGATCATGCTAAGATGACAGAGGATATTCTTAGTGCATCTCAGAGAGGCACCAGGAAGTCGCGATATTTTGGTGAGTTCAGGACTCAGACCTCTCGAGGCAGAAATTTTAGAGGTTCTTGTGGATACTATGGTAGGCCAGTACAGGTGGCATTATAGAGTTCTGGTGGTGGACCTTCTAGTCCAGCAGTTCAGGGTGGCCGTTCAGGCCCAGTTATACCTTCTCCTATTGAGACTAGTCGAAGAGGTTGTTATGTGTGTGATAAAATTGGCCATGTGTCCAAGGACTGTTCCTGCCACATATTTAGAGATAACCTTATTTTAGCTATAAGAGGTAGGTGTTCTACTAAAGGTGCTAGAGGCAGAGATGGTAGAGCTCGTGTTGGTGGTTATGGGGCAACTCAGCCAGATGGTAGTCATGGATAGTGCTACGCTATATCAGTCAGATCTGAGGCGGACGCTTCAGATACTGTGATCGCAGGTACCGTTCCATTTGTGTCAGACCTACATGTTATTATTTGATCCTGGATCGACTTTCTTCTATGTGTCTGTATATTTTTCTTTAGGTTTTGATTCCGTTAGGGAGCCTCTTGCCATGCCTATTCGTGTATCTACCTTGGTAGGTGATTCTTTAGTGGTGGATTGGGTGTACCGATCTTGTGTTGTGACTTTTTCTGGACTTGAAACTTTGGTAGACTTGGTTGTGTTAGATATGGTCGATTTTGATGTTATTTTGGATATGGATTGTTTGGCTCCTTATCATATTGACTTAGATTGTTTTGCTAGGACTGTGACTTTAGCTTTAGTTGTGTGACAAGGATAGCTTGGAAAGGGTACACTTAATTTGGGTCCTAAGAGGGTTATATCTTATGTTCAGGCTCATAAAATGGCTGAGAAGTGATGTTTATCTTACTTGGCTCATATTCGTGAAACAAGTGTTGTTTTACCTCCTTTCTTGGATTCTGTCCGTGTTGCCCGTGAGTTTATGAAGGTGTTTTCTACGGACTTTCCTAGTATTCTTTTGAATTGAGATATTGATTTTATTATTGATGTTGAGTCGGGCACCGAGCCCATTTCTATTTCTCCTTATAGGATGGCCCCAACAGAGTTAAAAGAAACTGAAGGATTAGTTATAGGAGTTGTTGGATAAGGGATTTATTCAACCTAGTATTTCACCTTAGGGTGCGTCTGTCTTGTATGTAAAGAGAAAGGATGGGTCTATGTAGATATGTATTGATTATCGGCAGTTGAACAAGGTGATAGTTAAGAATAAATATCCTCTTCCTCTCATTGATGATTTATTTGATCAGCTCCAGGGTTCTGTGGTATTTTCAAAGATTGATTTGAGGTTTGGTTATCACCAGTTGAGGATTAGAGCTTCCGATATTTTGAAAACTGCTTTTCAAACTCAATATGGTCATTATGAGTTCTTGGTCATGTCCTTCGGGTTGACCAATGCCCTTGCCGCATTCATGGAGTTGATGAATCGAGTGTTTCGACCGTATATTGACTCTTTTGTTATTGTATTTATAGATGATATCTTGGTTTATTCCAAGAGTGAGGTTGAGCATGAGGAGCATTTGCGAATTGTGCTTTAGAGATTGAGGGATGAGAAGTTGTATGCTAAGTTCTCTAAGTGCGAGTTTTAGTTGGAGTCTGTTTCTTTCTTGGGTCATGTGGTGACTAAGGAAGGTATTATGGTTGATCCAGCTAAGGCTGCAGCGGTTCGTGATTTGGGCTAAACCTACTTCGCCTACTGAGATTCAGAGTTTTATTGGCTTGGCTGAGTATCATCGATGTTTTGTTGAGGGTTTTTTATCCATTACAGCTCCATTGACCAAGTTGACCCAGAAAAAGATTTCTTTTCAGTGGTCCGAAGCTTGTAAGGAGAGCTTCCTGAAGCTCAAGGATTTGTTGACTTCAGCTCCTATATTAGCTTTGCCTAAGGAGGGCGTGGGCTTTACTGTCTTTTGTAATGCTTCAGGTGTTGGGTTAGGTGTTGTGTTGATGCAGGAGGGCAAGGTAATTTCTTATGCATTTCATTAATTGAATCCTCATAAGAGGAATTATCCTACCCATGATTTGGAGTTGTGCGCAGTTGTGTTTGCCTTGAAGTTTTGGAGGCACTACTTGTATGGATTCCATTTTGAGATCTTCTCAGATCATCATAGCCTTTTGTACTTCTTTATCAGCGAGATATTCTTAGGAGGCAGCGTCGTTGGCTTGAATTGCTTAAGGATTATGACTTGACTATTCTCTACCATTAGGGATAGGCTAATGTGGTTGTGGATACCTTGAGCTAGAAGTCAGCTAGCATGGGTAGCTTGGTGCATCTTTTGACTCAAGAGAGGTCGTTGGCCTTGGAGGTTCAGTCTTTAGCTAATCTGATGGTCAGGATCGATATTTTAACACCAGGGCATGTTTTGGCACTTGTGGATGCTAGACCCTCTTTGTGGAGCAGATTTGAGCTTATTAGTTTGATGATATTGGGTTGAGGTTGATTCGAGATAAGATGTTGAGTGGAGAGTCTAAGGAAGCCTCACCTAATTCAGATGAAGTTTTGAGGACTGAGGGTTGAGTTTGTATACCGAGAGTGGTGATTGAATTAGGTTGATCTTGGAAGAGGCCCATTCCTAAGTAAACTTGAAGTTTACTAGAATAAAAGTGCATAAATTGATATGAATGATTGTGACATCTCGAAGATGTGCATGTATTGAAGAACTAGAAGATTCTTCAAGAATTATTTATGTCGTTTGTTCTAATAATAAGTTGGTTGGACCAACTAATATTGGGATTGGATCCCTTCAAATCTGAAAATTATAAAAGGTGAATAAGGGCCCGTTCACCTATCATATGATATGTTGAAAAGATGCATCAATAAGATGATCACATGTACATTCATTGTCATCCTGCAGTTTGACATTCATAAAGTTGCTTGCTCAATAAAATTGAGTTAAGAACATAATTTTCAGATTGTGCAATCAAGAAAGTTATCTTGATGATGATGGTTTGGCATTGAATGCCTTTGATAAATAGCTAAACCATCGCTAATAAGAACAAAGCTTTATGTATTGGTATGAAATCTGATATATTGCATACAATAACACTTGTATGCATTAGACTAATAAATTATGATTATTTCTTCCCTCTAAATTGGTTTAAGATCGAGAACCAATTATTCCATCTAATAATTTTGATGTGCGGTGTACGATTAATGAATATACCATAATGCACAAAGATGGATTCCTCAAAGAAGTAGAGGATGTATGTTAGTTTTTCTAAAATAAGGGGTAGATTATAAGCACTATGAAATATGTTAGGAATTATCACCAGATCCTTATTCAAAAGATAATTCAAGTCAAATGCCGAAAGCATCTCATATTAAGCGCAAGTGCTCTTATTTTGTGTTCCTAAAGGACAGAGTCTATGCATGCGTGAAGCGTTGTAGACTAATCGTTCCAAATGAAAGTCCTTGAAAAATAAGGAGCAAATAATCATAATAAGAAGGCAATGAGCTCTTGAAGATCCTACGACATAACACTTTATGAAACCTTATGAGAGGTTCATGTACCTGAAAATAATAAAGTGATGAGATCTCAAAATATTATGTCACATTGTGAACCGATACGAAATGATATATCATCAATATATTTGACACAATATTGGCACAATATTGTGAAAGATTACGAGGATTTGAATTCTACGTTTATTTAAGCATGCTGACGTAGAAACATTTATCAAGTGACATGAAAGGATGTGCCATATCTTGGAGATATACAAAGCAGTCTATCATATCCACTTCATCAAATCATGTTGAGATAATAGCTATTCATGAAGCAAGCCAAAAATGTGTATGGTTGAGGTCCATGATACATCTCATTCGAGAAAAATGTGGTGTGAAATATGACAATCTATCCACAATTTTATACAGAGACAATTCAACATACATAGCACATCTTAAGGGAGGATTCATAAATGGAGATAAAACGAAGCACATTTTGCCAAAGCTTTTCTACATACATGAGCTACAAAAGAATGATGATATTAACGTACAACAGATTTGTTCAACTGACAATGTGACTGATTTATTCACCAAATCTTCTCCAATTGCAACTTCCAAGAAAATGTTGCACAAGATCGGGATGCAAGGGTTCAAGGATGTTCTCATTAGGGGGAGTTAATACGCGCTGTACTCTTTTTCCCTTACGAGGTTTTGTCCCACTGGGTTTTCCTTGTAAGGTTTTTAATGAGACAGCCAAAATGCGTATTATTAGAGATGTTTACTCTTTTTCTTTTACTAGATTTTTTTCCTAATGAGTTTTTTCTAGTAAGGTTTTAACGAGGCACATTATCTACCAATTAGACATTCAAGGGGGAGTGTTATAAATATATTTACATTATAGTGAATGTCTATCAAAATCTACTTTGATATCTATTAGGATTTGAAGCATCCATCTTTTACTCAGACTAGGAGTAAATTTCCCCTATAAATAGAGGGTTTTGTTCATTGTATTTACAATTAATATAATCTCTCATCCAAAAGAGATGAAATAAGAATTACTCTCTCTTCTCTCTCTACTCTTGTTCTTTATTGTTTCTTACTTTATAACATAAAGTCTTTTCTTCTTAAATATACTCCTCATTGATTTCTTTTTTTAAAATAAAAAAATAAACTAATAGCTTTTATAATCTGGAAAAAAAAAGTTTTCCGTAAATATATTAAATTGGATCCCGTTTCTTTCTCTATAAAAAATTATATAATTAGGAAAAAAAATCTTCATGTTATAAATGTACCATATATAGTGCATGTCTACTTTACCATATATATGAATACCTACTTTACCATTTATTGTGTATGTCTATTTATGGAAAAGTTACAAACCTCAAGGTTAGTTTTTCCCTATAAATAAAGGGGTTTTCCCTCATTGTAATTCATCCCTTCTGAGAAAAAATAAGAATTACTCTCTCTATTCTTTCTACTCTTCTTCTTTATTCTTTAGTTATTTCATAACACGTTATCAGCACGAGATTCTACCATTTCAAATTTGAAGGCTAAGGCTAAGGTACTATTTTTTTATTTATTCCCTGTTCCGTATGTCTAACAATCTTATGAAGTATGAGTTCGTTGCCCTTCAAAGTTTGGGCAAGAACTATATTTCATGGGTGTTGGATTCTGAAATCCACCTAGATGCTATGGGTCTTGGAGACGCCATAAAGAATGAAAATACAACATTCTGAAAATTGAGTACCTTAGTACTAAAGATCTACTCGTATTGCGGAATAGCCTAAAAGAAAGGTTTGACCACTTAAAATATGGTCATCCTCCCGAAAGCATGATATGAGTGGATGCATCTAAGATTTCAAGACTATAAGTCTGTTCATGAATATAATTCTGCCATGTTCAGAATTTCTTCTCAATTGAAACTATGTGGAGAGACGGTCAATGATAATGATATAATGGAAAAGACGCTCTCCACTTTTCATGCCTCGAATATGCTATTATAACAACAATATCGAGAAAAAGGTTTCAACAAGTATACTGAAATGAGTTCTCATCTTCTTGTGGCTGAACAAAATAATGATTTGTTGATGAAAAATCAAGAGAACCGACCAACTAGATCTGCACCATTCCCTGAAGTGAATAATGTGCACGCTCACCATGCTAGGCGTGAAAAAGGTCGTGGCCCTGGTCGTGGTCATGATAACGAAGAAAGAAACCCTGTTCCGGGTGTTAATCATTCATCGAATAAAAAGAGAAAAGATGAGAAACGTGAAGCAATTACTTATTTTTTATGTGGTGGAAAATGACATTATTCACGTGACTGTCGTGCTCTCAAGCACTTGGTTGATCTTTTTTCAAGCATAACTAAAGAAGAAAGAGAGAAATCTGAGGTTCTGTAAACATGAAAGAATGAATGATTTTTAATTTTATTTTATTTTTATTGATAAGAGTTAGTGAATAAAGAATCATGTAAAAGTAGTTATTTGCATGAGTATTAGTTTTTTGATTAATATTGATTAGTTCAATTATATTATTGTAATTTATTATTGATTGAATTGAATTTTAATTTGCCATTATTTATTAAAAAAAAAAGCAGAATGAAAATAGAAAGAATGAAAAAAAAGGGTGATTCATTAATAAAAACAAATGTAGGCGCAACAAAGAAAAAAAAAAGAGAGTGATTGTTGGCTGGCAACCAATGACCCCGCCTATGCCATTTATTTTTTTATTATATTATATTCTTTATGCTCCATACTATTGAATTATAATAATACTAGTTTAGGTGTACGCGCCTTACGCGTGTACCTCACTTTAATGAGTTCGAACATTAAACTAAATAAGATATTTGTTTAAATAATAAAGATGAATATAATAATTAAATTTAATATCTTTTGAGTATGTAAAGATGGAGAATTTATTTATTAAACCTAATCTTTACCAAAAATATTTTTAAAATCCGATCGACATTCATCTACCATCTGTAAATTGCAACAAAATAATACAATGATAGAAACATCAAAATAATACAATTAAATCTAATCTTTACACACAACAATTTTCTTAAAATCGTCTGACACTCATCTACCACTTGTAAATAATAACAAAATAATACAACTAAACCTAATCTTTACATAAAAAAATTCTTCAAAGCCGACCAACATTTATCTATCACCTGTAAACTGCAACAAAATAACACGGTAAAAGTATATCAAAATAATACAATTAAACTTAAATTTTTCATACAAAAATTTCTCAAAGCCGATCGAGATTCATCTACGAACTGTAAATTACCGCAAAATAACAAACTAATAAAGATATTACGATAATACAATTAAATCTAACATTTACCTAAAAAAGAATTCAAAGCCGACCCACATTCATCTAGCATCCGTAAATTAAAATAAAATAACAAGATAATAAAGATATCAAAACAATACAATTAAATGACCTTTACGCAAGAAATTCTTCAAAGCCAACTGACATTCATCTACGACTTGTAAACTATAAAAAAATATAATAGTGATCACAAAGCTTCGATTTTGATCTAACTAATTCTTGTTTGAGCGAAAATATTTACCCTAAAGAATTCTATTATGCTGACAAATACAATGATGAAGTTGAGGGTTAGAAAATCAAGCATCCACCTATCTAGATATGCAATCGAATCAAGTTAGATGAACATTAATCATATTCTTCCAATAGGTAAACCGGTTTGTTCTCTAGTTTAACGTACATCTTAATATTTTCTTAATAGAGTCCTATTTTAGAAATATTTTTTCTAATTGAACAGTAGAAAGAAAAATATTAATTAATTCTAAAATATTAATTAATTCTCCTGCAATATATTTTAGGAGTCTCATATATTTTAGGAAGTCTAGTAGAAAGGAAAATATTAAATAATTCTCCTACCATATTTTAGGAGTCCCATATATTTTAGAAAGTCTAGTAGAAAGAAAAATATTAAATAATTATCCTACCATATATTTTAGGAGTCCCATATTTTAGGAAGTCTAGTTAATATAATAAAAAATAACTAAATAATAAATTTAAAAAATAGTGAAGAGACAGCTTTGTCTAAAGAAGAATCTTTTAATGAAGCGCAAAAAGTTCAAATCACTTTTCTAAGGGTCTTCACACTTTTAATATATTATAGATTATTTCATTCTTTATCAAATATAATAGAATAATATCATATTGTTTGCATGTTAATGTTCTGAACAAAATGCATTTTTTTCTTAGTAAACTATTAAAACTATTGAAAAATAAAATACTAAGCTAAGCTAATCACGTACTAAATAGGACATATTTTTTTATTGCTTAGTAAAGTATGATTAACAATTTCTTATAGCATAACCTTTCACTTTGTACAATGATTTAATATATATTTTATTTAATGTATGTCATTTTATTTGAAGACATGGATAATATTCAAAGTAAGCAATCCAATTGCGAGGATATTTGTTTGATTGATTCTGGCACTACACATATGATATTCAAAGACGAGAAATATTTCTCTCATCTAAATACGGACAAGATTAATGTTACTACAATTTCTAGTAGTGCTAATTTGATTAAAGGCTTCAGAAAAGCCATTGTAATTTTTCTCAAGGGAACTAAACTCATCATAAATAATGCTATGTTCTCTCCCAAGTCTCGAAGAAACTTGATGAGTTTTAAAGATATCTGTGAAAATAGTTATCATATCAAGACAATTGATGAGATGAATCTTGAATAACCTGGTATCACCAAGAATGTTTCTGGGCAGACATGTGTTATTGAAAAGTTTCCTGCTTTATCTTCTGGCCTGTATTGGACAAAGATTTGTGCAATTAACCACATTCTATAGTAAATCATAAGTTTACTAATTTCAATACTTTTGTACTTTGTCATGATCGCCTGGGACATCCTGGATCTATAATAATGAGATGAATCATAGAAAATTCAAATGGGCATCCATTAAAGAACTTGAAGGTTCTATCGAATGGTGAATTTTCATGCAATGCTTGTTATCAAGGCAAGCTGATTGTGAGGCCATCGCAAACAAAAGTTGGGATTGAATCCCTCGCTTTCTTGGAACACATACATGGGGATATTTATGGACCCATTCACCCACCTAGTGGGTCATTTAGATACTTCATGGTCCTAATAGATGCTTCTTCTAGATAGTTTTATGTGTGCCTTTTGTCATCTCACAACTTGACATTTGCAAAATTATTGGCACAAATAATACGATTACGAACACAGTTTTCTGATAATCAAATTAAGTCTATTTGCTTGATAATGCTGTAGAATTTTCATCCCAAGCATTTAATGACTATTGCTTATCGATTGTGATAAGAGTGGAACATCCTGTACCCCATGTTCACAATCAAAATGGCCTTGCTGAGTCATTAATTAAATGTCTGCAGTTGATAGCAAGACCATTACTTATGAAAACTAAGTTGCCCACTTCTGTTTGGGGTCATGCAATTTTGCATGCTGCAATGCTTGTTCGTCTTAGACCGATAAATTATCACAAATTTTCTTCATTGCAATTGGTTTTGGGTCAAGAGCCTAATATATCTCATTTGAGAATTTTTGGGTGCGGTGTTTATGTTCCTATAGCACCACTAAACCACACCAAGATGGGCCCCCAAAGAAGGTTGGGAATTTATGTTGGGTTGGAATCACCCTCCATTATTCGCTATCTTAAACCATTAATAAGAGATATGTTCACTGCTCGATTTGCAGATTATCGGTTTGATGAGATAGTTTTTCCAAAATTAGGAGGAGAAGATAGTGACATCAAAAGAGAAATTTTGTGGAAAAAATCCATCTCTATCTCATCTTTATCCACGTGCTTCTATTTGTGAGCAAGAAGTACAAGAGATTATTCATCTTTAGAAAATTATAAATCAAATGCCGGATGCATTTACAGATTTGAAAAGAATCACTAAATCATATATTCCTGCAGAGAATATCTCAATTCGAATTGATGTCCCTAAAGGACCATCATCTAGTGTCCTAGCTAATGAATTTAAAGCACGCTTGAAGCGTGGCAGACCATTAGGTTCTAAGGATCGAAATCATAGAAAAATAAAAATAAATGGTCAAGATGACACTACGAAAGATCCTCATATGAAAGTTCAAGGTTTGAGCAATGTTAATATTCCTGAAGGAATTAATGAGTCTGAGACTTAAGAAAATGAGAAACTATCCATAAATTCAAGTGATATTAAAACTAATTTGAATTGATCTTAAATAGTAGTGGATTATATCTTTGTATATAATGTTGCAACAAAAATCATGCAAGACAGTGAGGATCTTGAACCTCGATCTATCACAGAATGTCGACAAAGAAATGACTGGCCAAAATGGCAAGAAACAATTCAATCTGAATTGAATTCACTTGCCACACGTGAAGTTTTTGGACCTATAGTACAAACACCTAATGGTGTTAATCCTGTTGGCTATAAATGGGTCTTTGTGTAAAAAAGAAATGAGAAAAATAAAATACAAAGATATAAAGTATGCCTTGCTGAACAAGGATTTTCACAATGGCCTGGCGTCGATTATGATGAGACATATTCACCTGTTATGGGTGCAATAACATTGCATTATCTTATTAGTTTCACTGTCCATGAGAGACTTGGGATGAATTTGATGGATATGGTAACAACCTATCTATATGGATCACTTGATAATGAGATATACATGAAAATTCTCGAAGGATTTAAAATGCCGAAAGCATATAGTTCAAAGCCTTGGGAAATACATTCCATTAGATTGCAAAAATCATTATATGGTTTGAAGTAATCTAGATGCATGTAGTATAACCGACTTAGTGAATATTTATCTAATAAAGGTTATATGAATGATGAAATTTACCCATGTGTTTTCATAAAGAGAACAATGTTGGAATTTGTTATATTTGCTATCTATGTTGATGACATAAACCTTATTGGAATGCCAATAGAGCTTCAAAAGGCAATTGATTACCTAAAGAAAGAATTTGAGATGAAAGATCTTAGAAAGACAAAGTTATGCCTTGGTTTGCAAATTGAGCATTTGACAAATGGTATCTTTGTCCATCAATCTGCCTACACAGAAAAGGTGTTGAAATGATTCTATATGGATGGAGCATATCCATTAAGTACTTCGATGGTTGTTCGACCACTTGATGTGAATAAGGATCCATTCTGACCTCAAGAAAAGAATAAGGAACTCCTTGGTCCTGAAGTACCATATCTTAATGCAATTGGTACACTAATGTATCTTACAAATACTACAAGGCCTGATATAGCCTTTTCAGTTAATTTGTTATCAAGGTATAGTTCTGCTCCTACTAGGAGACATTGTAATGGGATCAAACACATATTAAGGTATCTAAAAGGGACTACCGATATGGACTTATTTTATCCTAAAGATTATAGTTCTGATCTTATTGGTTATACTGATGCTGGGTACTTATCTGACCCGTATAAAGCACGGTCTCAATCAGGATATGTGTTCATATATGGGGGTATTGCCATATCTTGGAGATCAACAAAGCAGTCTATCGTAGCCACTTTATCGAATCACGCTGAAATTATAGCTATTCATGAAGCAAGCCGAGAGTGTGTGTGGTTGAGGTCCATAATATATCTCATTCGAGAAAAATATGGCTTGAAATGTGACAAAGTACCTATGATTTTATATGAATATAATACAGCATGCATAGTATAACTTAAAGGAGGATTCATAAAAGGAGATAGAATGAAGCACATTTCGCCAAAGCTTTTCTATACACATGAGCTCCAAAAGAATGGTGATATTAATGTGCAACAGATTGTTCAAGTGACAATGTGGCTGGTCTATTCATCAAGTCTCTTCCAACTGCAACTTTCAAGAAGATGGTGCACAAGATCGGAATGCAAAGGTTCAAGGATGTTCTTATTAGGGAGAGTTAATACGCGTTGTATTCTTTTTCCCTTACGAGGTTTTATCCCACTGAATTTTCCTTGTAAGGTTTTTAATGAGGCAGCATATATGCATATTATCTATCAATTGACATTCAAGGAGGAGTGTTAAACTGTACCATATATAGTGAATGTCTACTTTACCATATATATGAATACTTACTTTACCATATATTGTGTATGTCTATTTATGAAAAACTTACAAACCCCAAGGTTAGTTTTTCCCTATAAATAAAGGGATTTTCCCTCATTGTAATTTATCCCTCAAGAGAAGAAATAAGAATTACTCTCTCTATTCTCTCTACTCTTCTTCTTTATTCTTTAGTTATTTCATAACACTTCCTTCTTAAATATACTCCAAGTAGATTTTTTTCTTAAACAAAATGTTTTATGATCTGAAAAAAAATGTAGTGATATCATTATAAATATATTTGATGTGTTATAATGAATGTCTACTTTATTTTTTTTTTAGGGTTAGTTACTTTAAGACCAAGTTACGTTTGGCAAATTTTTTTATATGAAGGTATGGAGGTCTTGTGTGTTAGGTTTCTCTCTCTTTCTAAGAGATTTTTTAGGGTAATTTGAGCATTGTTCTCTAGAAAATATTGAGAAATTTAGTCGTAGACGTGTGAATTTGAGAAAATATTAAGAGTAATAACAATTTTGTCGTCTTAAATGTGCCCGAATTCGCCCGAGTTCTCTAGAGATAGTAATTATTTTTTGAATGATTAGTAAAAGAACCTATTTATTTCATAGTTTGTCTTTCTTTGATTTAGATTTAGATTTAGATCATTAGCAATTCAAGTTTAATTTTGCATTATATAACCAGGAATAAATGATTCAAATTTAATTTTCTATTACATAACTTGGGATAAACGTGCAAAGCACGTTCACATAGACTAGTTTCATAAAAAGGTAAAATAAACACAACATGATAAGTTACTCTTAATGTTTTAAATTAACTTGACGGCTTATATGGGGCGCACTTAAATTTTTTCACAAGTACTTTTATTGTAATTTTATTATATCACTTCTAATTAGTTATTATAAGTCATTTAAGTATTAGATAATAAATAATATTTAATAACAAGGATAAAATAGGTACAAAATGATAAATTAAAAATAATTTTATGAAATACTTTGCAATAGTGATATCCGTGTCAAAGAGGGAGTATAGGAGTAGTATATTTATTGAGATCTAAATGATTAGATTCAAACAAAAAATTAAATACATAGTTACGAGCTAAGATCTGAATAATCAAAATTTTAATTTTTATTAGGGACAAATAAATGAAGTATAAAATACGTAAAAAAGGAAATTAAATTTTAAATTTCATTTCAATGTATGTGACACCATTTGATTAATCATAGAGTAGAAAAAATGAAATACTATTTTAAAATTTGTGCTGTAAATAAACCTTTTAGATTGTGTGGTCATATGATATTTCATTAAAAAATAACAAAAATTGTAAAAAAAAATTATTTCTAAAATAGAAAAATAATATTCTTTTTTGAAAAAATTAAAAAGAAAAATGCGTCACATAAGTTAAACTAAAAAATATAAATATTGGCCATTGGGCCCGTGCTCAGCACAAGCGATATGCCACTAGTATATTAATAAACAAATAATAAAGCAATTTATGAATTGAGTGTCAAATTCACATAGACTTATTAATAGTTTACTAGGGAGAGTTTAGAAAATAGACACTTTACCCAACTTATTTTGACAAAGAGACACTAGTTTTAAAAATTTTTTAAAAAGACACCCTAATGGGTCCACAAGAAAATTGTCAACCTTAACACACAAGTTTAAAAACGTGAACTTTAGTCCCACTCCCACTTTAGCTCCTATGTTTTAGAAACTACACTTTAGCTTATATCCAAAAATATAAATATTAGATATTTAATTAAAAAAATTAAAAACACAAGCTTCTCAACCAAGCTCCACTACCAACCATTATTTCTTGATTTTTCAGTAATTTTTCGATGATTTTTTTGGCATCCATCGAAAAGTGACATTACCTCCATTGCTTAAGTCATTTTTTCATATTTTTATCCCCGTATTTTCATTCAAAAAACTTGAAAATCAATTCCACTTTTTGAAATCGATTCTAGGCTCGATAGTAACATTCCAACAGTCATTAGCTTATTTTAAAGCTTCCCTTTTTGCTTTTTTTACTGGAGTTTTGTCCCAATATTAATATATGTAGTTGCAATGAAAATGTTTAATGAAATATCTTCAATTTCTCTACAACATTGGGTGTAATTTATCTTAAATTTCTGGGTTCTTGTCCCTATATTTTGGTAATAGCAATTTAATTTCTAATAGCAATTTTAGTAATAATCTTCTGTCTTCTATAATCGATCAGTAAGGTAATATTTATGTCGTCTATAATCGATCAGTAAGGTTTACTATAGACCCTTTTATTGTATGGTCTAAAAGGACTGTAATTTTAAACAAAGACTAAAGAATGTTAATGCAATTTTAAGTAAGAAACGATTGAAGAAATACTAGACTATGCAAATTATTTATTATATACTGATGTCGTTGTTGATTATTACACATGATAGATAGGTTATCAATTTTTTGTGAAGTTGATTATTCACCAACTCGTATGTTTATGATCAACTATCTAAATATCTGGACAAGTTAAAATAATGAAAAAAGAGAATTAAATTAAATAAAATTAAAGTATAGCAATTAACACCTTTCAAATATTGTAAAACAATTTAGATATATTAATTGGGATACCAAATCACCTTTGAACATGATCAAGTGATATTTAAGGCATGCTATAATCATAAATCAGTGAGATGAGACTAAAAAGGAAAGAAATAAAATAAAATAAAATAAAATAAAATAAAATAAATAAGCACCATCAAAGCAATGAAAAATAAATAGATATCATCAAATGAGATTAGACGTGTCTAACGAGCATAAAAAAGAGCGATGGTTGTGACTTGTGGGTGTTCATGGGATAAATTAGTCTTTGAGAACAAGTAGTCCTTACAGACGTTTGTTCTGAGTTATTGGTTGTTACTACCATTACTCTTTCTTATACTCATTTGATCGAGTGTTTAATTGTTTTTTATTCTCATATGATGATATTTAGTCA
This sequence comes from Capsicum annuum, assembly GCF_002878395.1. Classification (NCBI taxonomy): domain Eukaryota; kingdom Viridiplantae; phylum Streptophyta; class Magnoliopsida; order Solanales; family Solanaceae; genus Capsicum; species Capsicum annuum. The sequence continues at coordinate 79,451,792 of NC_061120.1, read as the reverse complement.
CTTTCAAGTACTTGAATGATGTTTTTTAATTTTATTTTTCCCTTTATTTGTCTCGTCTTACTTGTCAATAGAATATATGATTGATGCTAGACCTATGAAAATATCGTGCATATATTATTGATAAGTGTATGCATCTATACCAGATTAAATTAATAGTCATGTATCGATCAATTGAGTCTAGTGAAAAGTAATACGAAACTAAAAAGGGGAGAAATAAAATAAAATAAATAAACATCATTCAAGCAATGGAAAGTGACTAAATATCATTATATAAAAATAAAAAATAATTGAACACTAGATCAAATGAGTATAAGAAAGAGCAATGGTAGTAATAACCAATTACTTAAAACAAACATCTGCATTGAGAAAGACAACTTATTCTCAAGCACTACTTATCCCATGAACACCTACATGTCACAATTATCACTCTTCTTTATGCTCATTAGACACGTCTAATTATCTCATTTGATGATATCTAGTCGTTTTGCATTGCTTGGATGGTGCTTATTTATTTTATTTTATTTTATTTCTTCCTTTTTAGGTTCATTTCACTGATTTATAACTAGCATACCTTAAATATCATTTGATCATGTTCAAAAGTGATTTGAAGTCACAATTGATGTATCTAAATTGCTTTACAATGTTTGAAAGGTGTTTCATACTTTAATTTAATTTAATTTAGTTTCTCTTTTTTGTCATTATCTTAACTTGTCCATATATTCAGGTAGTTGATCATAGACCGTGAGTTGGTGAATAATCGACTTGTCAAAAAATTGATAACTATTTATCATGTGTAGAAATCAACAATGGCGTCAGTATATAATTCATAGTTTGCATAGTCTAGTATTTTCTTCAATCTCTTCTTACTTTGTCAATTTTAAGAGAAGCTCCAGCTGCACCTTATTTAAAATTACAACTCTTTTAGTCCATACAATTATAGGTTCTATAGTAAATCTTAATAATCGATTATAGAAGACATATACATTCTTTAGACCTTTCTCAATAGTCACTTTTTTGGTAGCCCTACTATATAAATGAAAGAGACCTTGTTGAGCTCCTCCATATTCATTTATTCATCCCTTTCTCATTTTGATTCAACAAAACATTGTCTCCCTTTCTCATTTGGAACACTCCTTAGCTTGTTCCAAAGCTTTAATCCGTTGCATTATTTCGATGGTCGTTGAAAAAGTGATATCAAGTACTATCCAAAAATCAGGTAAGAAGAAGACGACTACAGTCTATTAAGTCTACGATCATAAATGAACTTGTCCTCCTTGTATAGATTTTTAGAACACTAACCAATGAAATTTGAAAAAAAAACTCACCATACAATCGGCAACGACAGTCATAATCCATCAATAATCAAACAAGTATCAACTTAAAAAAATACAGATTTTCAGTAAAATCAAGCCCCAAATCAAATTTTTTCACCCAAATAAAAAAAATACCTAATCAACCGAACGGTTTATTAATAGAATAACAAAAATGTACAATGAAACCATCCCCACAAGAACATCCATCTGAAAAACCATTACATTAAAGAAGAATTTGAAAAAAATTTGAATTTCTTGGCACATTAACCGATCAAATTTGCAAAAAAATTTCACCATGCAATCGGCAAGGACAATCATAATCCATCAACAATCAAACAAATACCAACTTAAAAATAATTTTTTTCAGTAAAATCAACTCCCATTTTTTAAAAAAAAAAAAAATTTTTTCCTCCAAAGTAAATCAACTCAATCACTACAAACCAAAACTGAAAAAAGCAAAAGATCCCCATCAATATGAAACATTACTCGAAAGATGAAGAGAAATTACTTGAAGTGGAAGATGAAAGATCTTAGAGCTTTAGAGAAGATAGAAATAAAAAATGAAGGTTGGGGGAAGGGGAAGGGGGAATGTCTATGGTTTTATGAGTGAGAGTGAAGAGAGAGAAAATTAATATAGGTATTTTTTAAAAAATGAGGGGTGAAAAGTATTTAAAAAAGACTTAAGGGGTGACAAAAACTTTTGGGACTTTACAAATTAGCCCATACCCCATACATTTTCTATTTTCTCTCCCTAAACCCTAGAAAATTAATTCAAAAAAAATATGTGTCTCTTTTCTCAAATAAATTTTCAAAGTGTTATATAATATGGATGTCATGTGACATGTATATGTGTGAAATGTCACTTATTAGAGATAATAGTTAGCAGTCAAGTTGGATTTGAAGACCATAAATTACTTGTTCAAATTGGATTTGAATACTTAATTAGTTGGCGAAATTGCCAACTTGCCTACTTGCAAATTTGCTAATTTGAAGTCAAGTTTGGAAACCTTAGGAACTAAATTTGGTGGTCTATAAATAGCAACCCTTTGTACATTTTATTATGAACATCAAAGTAGTAACAAATGTACTACTAAAATTCTCTAAAGTTCTCTCATTTCTTTAAGTTTGATATTGGTATTTTGTCTTTATTTTATAAAACGTTATTAGTACGAGACTCTACCGTCTGAAAATTTGATGGCTAAGAAAAGAAAATTAGTTCGGAAGGTGGAGAAGGCAAGACCGTAAGAACTATGCGATCATCATGATTTGGATTTCACCTTTGTACTATTTATAATAAGATAAGTATATTATTAAATAATGTTCTTTAATTAAGTTTGAAAAGAGTATTGATAATCACAAAGTAGTGATATTGTTATAGATCAAGTTTGAGTTTATTATACTTTAACCTAATATGTTATTGGCTGAAGATGTGATGATAGATTTAAATCTCATGCCATTAAGAGGGTAAGACATCGGGTTAAGAGTCCCAATGCATCATCATAATAAGATGTTGGGTTTAAGTCCCAAGAATTTTTGGCCTAAGATGCCTTTATATGGATAAGACAATGAGTTTTAATCTCAATACAACATATTAATGATATAATAATGACTAAAGCAAATTTTATTGAAAAGTCATGAAATATGTCCCATTGAATATTCTCCATTCCTTGAAGTGAATGTGGTAGCATGCAGTGCATAGTATGTCTGAAAGAAGACATGCGATTGAATTTATGAATATGAATATAGGCGTAACAAGGAAAAAATATTTCGTTACATTATATGTGCGCCTCAATTTTCTCATGAAAGAGAAATATCTTGAAAGATATTCTAAGCTATCATAATTTGATAGGATTAAGACATCATTATATTTCATTCTTGGGGAATGAGAATTTTGATTGTTAAAACTACAGATCCATTCCCTGGGGCGTATAATATGAGTAACACCTCCATAAGAGGTAGAATAATTGATAAGAAATATTATGAAATATACTCTAAATTAGCAAGGTTGAAAAATTATTCATGTTCTAGTAAATATGAAATTTATTAAGTAGAACTCATATGACATGGTAAACTTGGAGTTTACTAGTACAAACAAGTTCATAAGTTGGCATGAACGATTTTGTCATCTCGAAGATGTGCACATTGAGAATTACACAACATATATATATATTAAAGAATTAGAAGGTTATATTCTTTGAAGAACATTATTAGTTCTCAAATGATCCTTTAAAATATGAAGGTAATTTTTGCCACTAATGGGCATGGTGTGAAAGGTCTTTGCACACGTGATTGTCGTGCGACCTAATTTGATATAAGTTTTATAAATCCTTCATCAATACAAAGGAATATAAAGTGATGGCACACTTGACCTTTCAAAGTGATGTTGTGGTCTATCACGTAAATATAATAAAGTTCATGGCGTGAGAATGGGCTTCTAATAAAAATTTATGAAGCATGCACATATGATTATAATTCATTCCTTGAAGAGAATGAGACTTGTGATAAGCATCTTTGATGCTCTACCATCCTTTAAATGAATGTGTCAAGATGTGATAAAAACTATGAACATTGACATGCTCGTGCATGGTTGGAAAAATGTCATATCTCACCTTTATGAAAGATTTGAGAAAAATAAAAAAAAATTATTTTGACATAAACGGTCATTGATCGTGTACTTGTAGTATGGCATAAATATTTTTGATATGTTTATCATGGATTACCAAATAGCAAAACAAGAAACAAGTCTTGCCTATATAATATTTTAAGATTGTGATCGTACTTATATGATTTTCTCCTTGAAGGAGATGTTCACCATATGAATGATGTGTGAAATATGTGTAGTACATGAAATTAATTGAGGGCTCCAAAAGAGCTTATGTGTTACTATCTAGAGGAATAAAATTATTCATAATATTGAGATTGTAGTAAGTCTCGAAAGAAACTTATTAAGTTTCAAAGACATTACCAAACATAAATTATATTGAGACTATAAATAATTGAAAGATGTTATATCTTCATATTACTACAATCGCCGCGGGTTATAAATATTTATGTAAAGGTTATCTGTATTTTTCCTCTTATTTATGAGCATGATGACAGAATATATGCAATAGTAAATTAAAAATTTACTGAAATAAATATCAGTTGGCATGACGGTTGACCATCCCGGTTCAAATGTGATGTAAAATAAGTGAGAATTCATGTGGTTATATACTGAAGAAATAAAAGATTCTTCATGAATTCTCTTGTGCTGTTTGTTCTCACAATGAATTGATCATTATACCAGCTAAGGTTGGGATGTATTTCCTAAAATTTTGGAACATATAAAAAGGTGAATATAGGCCCGTTCACTTTCCATGTGGACCGATTACTATTATATATTTTAATAGATGTATCTATGATATGGTCACATGTGCCTTTCTATTAACTTGCAATTTGATTTTTGCAAAGTTGTTTTCTCAAATTATTAAATTAAGAGCATGGTTCCAAACTATAAATTATGTTTATAATGCTGGTTGGTTTAGTAGAAATTGTATGCCTCAAATTCTAGCTAACTCATTGATTATCAGAACAAATCTCCCAAAAGAAATTTGATATGAGATGTACCATTTAAAATATAGTAGCATTCATATGCATCAAGCCAACAAGGCTCCCCTATCACTATTGGTTCAAGGTCAAGAACTAAATAATTTTCATCTAAAAATTTCAGTGTGCGGCATATGATGCAATTGCTTCATCACAATGCACAAATATGAAATCCAAGACAAGGTTGGAAATAAATGTTAGATTCCCTAATATTAGGGGGAGAGAGTTAATTAACAGTTGAAAATTATGCATGCAATGAATTATCTAGATCCTCATAAAAAATATATATGTGAACTTGAAATTCAAGAGATAATTCATTTGCAAAATATTGCAAACTAATTGTCAGATGTGTTTGATGGCTCTTTATGATTGTTCAACAGTAAATGCTCTAATAAAAAAAATCATAAAAGGATAGAGTCTATGGCACGCCTGAAGCATGATAGACTAATCTGTTCCAAAGGTAAAACTCCTTTAAGAAAGAAAGGAGCAATTGATCAAGATGGCTATGATAATGTAGCAAGTGCTTTAGCACCGACATAACAATTCATAAAACCTTGGAAAAGGTTCAGGTACCTGAATAGTAATGAATATAAAGAGATCTTCATTAAGTTATGTCTTATTGGAATCGATATTAAATAATCGTTGATGATATCTTTGATATAATATAGTGCTCAATATTATAAATAGTATCGAGAATCTTGGATACAAATCTATCAAAGAGTATGGACAGATAAATTATTGGCCAAATAAAAGTACGTAATTCAAGTAGTTCATTTCACTTGAAAAGAGCATATTTGGACTCATAATCCAAAGACCATAGGTATAATGCCAGTGGAGTACAAATGATTTACTATGCAAAAGTAAAATTCGTAAGATATAAAGTATGACTTGTGCCTTGGGGAATAAAGATTTCACAAAGTTTCTGGCATTATTATAGGAGAATTGTTCTCCTGTGGTGGATGAAATGAGGTTTGTTTTAGCCTGACAATATGGAAAAGCTTGAATATGTATAATGAATTATTATCATGTCTAGCTAGATGACAAATTTATATGAATATCCTTGAAGGATTTAAAATGTCATAAAGCAATTTTATTGGATACCCCATGATTATAGAGATCGCTTAACTTGAAAACAGATCAATTTTAATCTCATGAAAATGATTGGTAAGTATTATGTTTTAGTGCAGTTGGTGTACTTACGAATTGCGGAGGATCATTTATAAGAATAAAGTGTGTTTTAAATGATGAGAGTATAATACATGCGCTGCACTCTTTTTTTCTTAGGTGAGGTTTTATCCCACAGGGTTTTCCTGGCAAGATTTTTAATGAGGCAGCTAACAATGCGTACTACTTGATGTATACTCGGAGTGTTTGACAAATGAAATGTTTGTCCATTGATGAACATACGTTGAAAAGACATAAAAAGATGCATCTTGATAAGCATAACACTTATTTGATTTGCAGTTCAGACACTTGAAGATGTCACAAATGAAATACTGAATATTGTCACTTGACAAAATTTACATAAAAACTTGTTAAGGATTCAAATGTTTAAAGCATATAAAAGTTTCTAGGAAACTTATCTATAATCCTTATATTGCATAAATCTATAATTTGAAAATTATTCGAACTCTTGGAGAGTTTTCAAAAGCAATAGATTATTTGCTGACATGAGAAATATGCCGAATTAAATTGGTTATGAAGTACCATCCCTTAGTGCAATTGATGTAATAATGTATCCTACAAATACTACAAGGCCTGATATAGCCCTTTTCAATTAATTTGTTAGCAAGGTATAATTCTTCTCCTACTAGGAAACATCAAAATGGGATTAAACACATGATCTTATTTTATTCTAGAAATTGCAGTCCCGATCTTGTTGATTATATTGATAATGGGTATTTATTTAACCCACATAAATTTTGGTCTCAAACATGCAATATGTTGATATGTGGGGATATTGTCATATCTTGGAGATATACCAAGCAGACTATCACTACTAAAAAACGGGCAAAAACCGACCACAGAAAACCGACCACAAATTGTGGTCGTATTTTAATTTTTTTAATTTTTTTTTTAAAAAAGCGACCACAAGTGGTAGCTTTTCAATTTTTAAAAATTGAAATAATTATTAAAATAATTTTAGTATTAATTATTATTTATTTTGCACAAGTAGTCACTTTTATATTTTAAAAAATTATAATAATTAATTAATAATTTTATTATTAATTATTATTTATTTTTCAAATAAAAATTAAAAAAATAATACGCGACCACAAATGGTCGATTTTAAATTTTGTGACTAAATTACATTGAAAAATAATTCAAATATAATAAACAAATTACATTAAACATAATCTTTATCTTTTACTTATGTTTAAATATATAAAATAAATATTTTCCTTTGTATATATGTTAAATGACGTTAAGCATGCATAAGCTTTGTATAATGAATATGTGTATATATGTGTCATACCGTTGAGATAATGATATTATATTACTCTTCCAGTCATAATTAATAATGTAATATATAAATAATAATTCATCAAAATATAATGAACTTGTTCTATTATAAGGTAATGTACTTGTGGATGTGATATATATAGTATGCGTTCAAGAGTTCGTATACACACACACACACACACACATATATATATATAGTGATCGATTGATGAACAATATAGTCGAAACCTAGTATATTAAGCTAATCAAATATAATTAATCGATCAATCATCTGAGTATGTATAAGAAACACATCGCATTAATACAACAATAACAACACAGTGTATTTCCACCAAGTGGGGTCTGGGGAGGGTACAATGTACACAATCCATACCGCTACCTCCGAAGAAGTAGAGAGGCTGTTTCTGATAGACCTCCGGCTCAAGATAATAAATAGTGAACAGGATCATAGTAATGCACAAAATAGAATGGGTGGCATACCCGAAATAAGAAATGAGACGTACTGAAAATAGAGCTAAGCGAGACACTAAAATAAGAGCAATACCAAAATAATAAACAGGAAATAAGAAATAAGAAAAGGACACCCCCTAGTAGTAGCATAACTAGCGGCTCCTACCAATGGACATAGTCGTAGACTTACTAACCCGGCTACACCAGAGCCCCCTAACTACTAGCTACGACCCACACACGCACTAACCTTCTACCCTTATCCGCGACTTCCACACCTTACTATCTAGGTATTTAATTTTAATTATCAATATTTTTACACATCATTTTTTATATTAAATACATTCTGACGTATCGCATTCGCAATTTAGAAAAATGCATAAATTATTTTATTATCTTTTAGCATCATTTTTATAATTTTAAGATCAAATACGACATTCCATTAATTAAATTATTTTTCACGTAATTGTGCACACTCACATTTTTTACAAATATACTGTCTAGTTTTTCGTTATCTAGTATTACTTATTTTTGTTGTTATCATCTCTATTATTATCTTTCTATTATTTATTATTTAATTATTATTATTATTTATTAATTTATTTATTATTTAATTATTATTGTTATCATGATTTACTACCACTAGAATTTAAATAGCGGCCTAAATTAGTATCATTTTGCCAATTAATTTACCTTGTAGTCGAATTTTTGTTCTAAGTCATTACAATTTTAACTCATTCTATTTAATTCATTATAATTATAGCCCACAACCTTTAGATCTCAGCCATTGATCGAATTAATCCAATGACTGAGATTAAAGGATTTCCTCCTTTCCTTTTAAAACGTAAAATCAACCCCCCAAACTCTAATTCCCCAAAACTGTTGCCTCCCTCAAAATCTCTCTCTAGCTTTTCTCTTTCTCTCCCTCACTTCCTCTCCTCTCTCTGTCAGCAAACCACCCATCCTCGACAGCCAGCCCTCACCCTTTGTCCTTTTTTTTTCGGCGAACCAACATCATCACCAGCATCGTCACCAGCAAAACAGGTGCATCACCGCCTCCCGCTCAGTAGCCTCTCGCTGGAGAACGCCTACGCCGTACCAGCCATGTACTCCGATGCCATCCATGGAACCACGCTCTTCCTTCATCGGTGCCAGATCTGCCTCCCTCCGTTCAACCCCTCGCGCGGCCAGCAACAACATCAACGACACCAGACCGTCCTCCGATGAGCCATGCCTTCACACCGTCATCAACAACCTCCTCTACCCGCTCCAGAAAATATATATTCTTGACAGATTCTTAAAAATTTGTCCGAGGTTTGGTATCTCATCTTTATTTGCATATTATTATCTTCCGATCTATTCTTTTACGTTCGAAATCTTGCGAATTTGTGGACTGATTCTAGTAATTTCTTAAACCCATATGTGTGAAAGCCTTTGGCAAACTGTTTAAATCCTAATTGTGGCTTGAATTGTAGTAAATTTCTCCTCCTAGGTTCACTACCCTATTTACTTGATTGATTGCAGTGGAAATCATCTCCGTGAATGACTCTCTTTTTTCCTGACTATAGAATGATTTATTCGTCTTCTTGATATGGTTTTAGGACTGACTTTGATATGATTTTAAGGCCACTTTCCACACCCTGTAATTAGGGTAGGATTAACGTGTCTCATTGGTAATTTCTGTGGCTGATTTCCTTTACATCCTGAAGTTATGGTATAAATCATTTGCTTGATTTGAATGAACCTGATATGATGGGATTGATATCTTCTATTATGGGAAATATTGACGTTGATGAATGTTTTGTTATTTGTTCTCTTAAAATAAGTACCTTCCTTTTACTCATTTATTTATGGTAACCGGACATAATTGATTGAGTCGATTTGCTAATTTTCTTTATTAAATATACATTTACCATATTTTAAACTCCCTCTATTATGGTGAACATATTACTCAATTGATTTTTTTCCTCTTTCTTGTTTTACTTTAATTGATTCGGTATAATATCAATTCTTTTATTTATGCGAAAAACTTCAGTAATTAGAGGGGTGGAATATTTTTTTCCTATTTTCTCTCGGATGACTGATTTCTTTAACACTATATAAACTCATCCCTTCATTCACAAAATGGGACAGTGAAAAGTTCTCAAGTCTCACAATTACAATTACTACTACTACTCTTAACAAAAATTATTGGCTACTTTTTTACAAAGGCAATTAAATATTTTTAAGTGCTTTTGTTTCTCTTTGGAGGCTGCTGTTAACATCTTGCATATCTCGCTATTACGTATACTTAGCTTTTGGCTTCTATTATTAGTTATCTCTCATACTGCTAATCACTGGTTTAATTAGACAACTACGGGTTTCGAAAAGTCACCAGATTAGTTATATAATTAGATTACATTGGCTTGAGTATACTTTCTTAATATTTGATTTGTAATATCGTGTAAAGACATTATTATCAATGTAATAATATAATTTTGGGGACTATTTTGGGGGAGGGGATTATGTGCTCTATGAACGGCGTAGTAGGCACAATTTAGGATTTTTACATGTATTATGTGCTATACGAAACACTTAGGCAAAGCGCGACTTAAAATCTATTAATTTACTTGGCTGCCTAGAAATCCTGCTTTAGGAATTTTAATTAATTTCGACATATTAAGTTTCGGCTCTTGGCTCGGATGATGATTAACAAGTTGGGTTTCTGATCCGAATAAAACCAAACCATTCCTTTGACTTGGACGATTTCTTTCTAGTCTTTTTGTTTACTTTATATGTTTATTTGGGGTAGTTAGTTAATTACATGAGCAGTCCCCTTTATCATAAATTGTCTTGCCTTCTTTCTCTTCGCTTGTCTTATTTACATATTTTATTTATCTTTATCACCTAGATAATTGACAATTAGAATTAACAAAATAATGGGTGTTTGCTTATTAGTTATTTTATTGCTTAGCTAAACATTAAATTAATGATAAAATAAGAGACTTTATTTGATCACATAGAATCCCCATGTAAAGCATGAATTCGGTCGGGAACCACCTTTGTGGACCTCGAAAGATGCCTAACACCTTCCTTTTGAGGTAATTTGAACCCTTACCCGAGCTCTGGTGAATTAAGACTAAATAACAAAAAATAGGTTCGTAGTATCCTAGATCGGTGCCCTAACGCATCTTAATACGTTAGGTGGCGACTCTTCACACTCTTTTAAATGCATCCCAAAAAAAGTCTGTCACGTCGAATCCCACCTTCCACGAGGAAAACGGGGCGCGATAGTGGTCACTTTAGAAGTGAATTAGTGACTTCAAAATGTTTAAGTGTATGTACTGGAAACATGAACTTTTCATTTGAATTTAGTTTAGTTTGGTAACTTGTTAATTGAATTAGTGACTTGAAAATGTTTAGGTTGTAACTATTTGAAATGTGAGCTTTTGTGACTTGAACTAATTACTTGTATGGGATTGATTGTGTAGATGGAACCTGATTATAACTGGATATATCAATGAAATATTGATAATAGAATGAGTGATGCTGAGATTGAGGATGCGGATGATGAGTTGTAGTTTTTGTATTTTTTATGTTTTATAGTTTGGATTTGGAACCTCGATAAATTTTGTAAATAATTTGATTTTTAATGTTTGTATTCTTATGGTGGTTGGTTAATTGTATATTAAATGTTTGGTGGGTTGTATTATAAATAATTTGATTTGATTGATTTTTAATGATTGTATATGATTGTTGGGTTGTATTGTAAATAATTTAATTTTTAATGTTTGTATTTTGAAAATTTTCAATATTTTTTTTACAAAATTATCAAAAAAACCGACCACATGTGGTCGGTTTTTTTTTTTTTTTTTTTTTTATAAAAAACCGACCACAAGTGGTCGGTTTTGTCTATATTTTTTTGCAAAAAACCAACCATTTGTGATCGGTTTATTTTTCTGTAAAATTATTTTTTATTTTAAAAAATAATAATAAATTTTAAAAATGAATATATATATTTTTAAAAAACCGACCACTGGTCGATTTTTAAAAAGCTACCACTGGTCGGTTTTTAAAAAGCTACCACTACTTTTTCGACCAAAATTTTTGGTCAGTTTTGTGGTCGAAAATGGGAAAAACCGACCACTTGTGGTCGGTTTTTGTGGTTGGTTTTCCTCTTTGTTTAGTAGTGTATCTAGCACTTCATCAAATCATGCTCAGATAATAGTTATTCACGAAGCAAGCCAAGAATGTTTATGGTTGAGGTCCATGATAAATCTCATTCAAAAAAAATATTATTTAAAATATGACAATGTACCCACAATTTTATACAAAGATAATACAACATGCATAACACATCTTAAAGGAGGATTCATTAAAAGAAGATAGAATGAAGCACACTTCATCAAAAATTTTCTATACACATGAGTTACAAAAGAATGGTGATATTAATGTGCAACAAATTCATTCGAGTGGCTGTATGACTGATTTATTTACCAAATCTCTTTCAACTGCAACTTTCAAGAAGATGATGCACAATATCGGGATGCAAAGATTGAAGTCATTATACTGAAGTTCCCATCAGGGGGAGTAAAATACGCGTTGTAATCTTTTTTCCTTAACCAAGGTTTTGTCCTGGTAAGGTTTTTAATGAGGCAACACTAAAGGCATATTACAAGATATGTGTACTCTTTTTCCTTCACTAGGCTTTTTCTTATTGGATTTTCCTAGTAGGGTTTTAACGAGACACATTATCTATTAATGGACATCCAAGGGGGAGTGTTATATAATATGGATGTCATGTGACATATATATGTGTGAAATGTCATTTATTAGAGATAATAGTTAGTAGTCAAGTTGAATTTGAAGACCAGAAATCACTTGTTCAAATTGGATTTGAATACTTAATTAGTTGGCCAAATTGCCAACTTGCCTACTTGCCAACTTGCTAATTTGAAGTCAAGTTTGGCAACCTTAGGAACTAAATTTGGTGATCTATAAATAGCCACCCTTTGTACATTTTATTATGAACATCAAAGTAGTAACAAATATACTACTAAAATTCTCTAAAGTTCTCTCATTTTTTTAAGTTTGATATTGATATTTTGTCTTTATTTTATAACACAGTATTTTTTTTTTAATCTTCTCTAGTTGTTACGACTAATTAATTAACAAGTATTTTTCCAAAATGTGATTTTTTTAATTGCTAAACTTGTTTTAAAAGGCTACCAACTAATCAAGGATGGGAATGCAAAGTTTAGGAGTAAAATAGTGAGATAATATTTCTGAGTATTGATTGGTTAACCATTCCTATTGATCCCTCAAACTATTCCTCCTTAATTCGGATTATTTATGATTTCTCATTATTAGATTATTATTATTCTACTATCCGTCTATTCAAAATAGATTACAGACTATGTTCCAATATAATTAATCTTTTAAAAATATATTGAGTTAACGTCATTTCATTAAACAAAAATAATTAGATATATCCTTATCTTACCAACAAATCTATTCTCTAATTTTAGGGGATTACCTTATGATACCCTCAATTTTTAGTACATGAAATGGAGAGTTTAGGAATCCAGCTCTTACAAAACCAAACACTAGTTTAATTATCATTTCCTAAGACCTCGATGGTATCTCGTTGTCATCTGCGGCAACTTATATTGAGATTTTGCCAAGCAAAGGAAGAAGCATTGGTGACTTTCTTCTTCATTTGATATCAGTATCTATTTATATTCCATTAAAAATATGAAAGTTCTTGTTATGAACTGAAGCAGTCAGATGATTGTAATTGAAAGAGCTGTTTTATTTAGCTTCAACCAATCAGAATAAATAGAGTAGCATTACAACTGAAATAGAAAAATGACTGCTGAAAAAACTGCATAATGCCTAGAAAATAGGAACAACTAAACTAGGATAATGACTAAAAATAAACTGCTATACTAAAAATCTGTTGAGGTATACCCATTCCTAACAGCTACTGAAACACAGTAACATCTCCTCCTGGATCAGGAGCTGCAAATTCCCAGCTTTTCTCTAAGAAACTCGAACCTGCTAACATGAAATGACTTGGTAAAAATGTCCGCTACTTGATTGTCTGATTTCCAATAGAGTAAAACCACTTCACCGTTCTTCTACACTTCCCTAAAAAAATAAAACTTGATGTTGAAGTGCTTGTTCCTTCCATGAAACACGAGATCTTTGGATATGGCTATGGCAGCTTGATTATCCACAAAGAACGCAGTGCTTTCTTCTTTCTCTAGCTGCAGATCAATCAAAATTTTCCTGAGCCATATTGCTTGATTAACAGTAGCTGCTGCTGCTATGAATTCTGATTCAGCTTTTGACTGTGCTACTGTTTCCTATTTCTTTGAGCACCATGAGAAACACCCTGATCCAAAAGTGAAGTAATAACCGGAAATACTTTTCATATCACCAGTTGAGCCGCCCCAATCACTATCAGAATATCCATAGAGTTTGAAGTTCTGACTTTTGCCAAATTTGATACCACAGGCTAGAGTTCGTTTAAGATACCTAACCACTCTTTTGGTAGCTATCATGTGCAACTCAATTGCACAATTTAAAAATCTGGATAAAACACTCACATCAGGCCTTGTTGTCGTAAGATACATCAAGAATCTAATTAAGCTTTGATATGCTCCTTCATCCACTAGCTCAGCCCCATCATCCTTTTTCAGCTTTTCTTTTTGATTCATCAGAGTACTCACACTCTTGCATTCTTCCATCCTAAATCTTTTAAGAATCTCTTTCATGTATTTCTTTTGACAAATAAAGACTTCATTTCGAGTTTTCTTGATCTCCATTCCCAGAAAATAAGTCATCTCGCCAAGATCAGTCATCTCAAAGACTTTCATCATCTCCTCCTTGAATTCTTCAATCAAAGTTATATTATTTCCTGTCACAAGTAAATCATCGACATACAGAGAAATAATAATGATGTTAGAGCCAACTTTCTTGACATAAAGAGTTGATTCACATAAGCTTTTTCCAAAGCCTAGGTCTAGCAAATGGTTATCCATTCGGCTATACCAAGCTCTAGGAGCTTGATTTAGCCCGTATAAAGCTTTCTTTAATATATAAACCATATCTTCATGTCCTGGTACACTAAACCTTTCTGGCTACTCAACATAAATATCTTCCTACAGCACACCATTCAAGAAGGCAGACTTCACGTCTATTTGAAAAATCTTCCAACTTTTTTGTGCTGCTATAGCCAAAAGCATTCGAATTGTATCCAATCTAGCTACTGGGGAAAACGTATCAGAAAAATCTACTCCCCAAACTTGTGCGTAGCCTTTCACTACCAATCTAGCTTTGTGCTTGTTTACCAAGACGTCGAGATTGACCTTGGTTAGGAAAATCCATTTAACTCCAATCACTTTTCTATCTTGCGGTCTTTCCACTAGCTTTCAAGTTTGGTTCTTTTCTATCATGGCCAACTCCTCCTTCATTGCATCTATCCATTAATTTTTGCTTCCTCGTATCCTGCAGGTTCAAAAACAGCAACATTGCATCTTTGATAAATATCAGAGAGTGACCTTGTTCCCCTAATAGGTTGATCATCCACCGATTCATCATAATCAAGCTTTGAATCATCATGTTTAACTCGAGACTCCTCATTCCAGTCCCATTGCTCATCTTTAAGGAATTGAACGTCTCTACTTAGCACAATCTTGATTGAGGTTGAAAGATCCTATAAGCTTTAGAAATTGAACTGTAGCCAATGAAAACCCCCGATTCAGTTTTCTCATCAAGCTTATCTCTTTTGACCTGCGGAACATAAGAAAAACACATACATCTAAATATTTTGAGATTTTGTATAGTAGGTTTAACACCATACCAAGCCTCAAAAGGAGTTTTCTTTTCCACGGCCCTTATCGACAGTCTATTCAGCAAAAAAATAGTTGTGTTTGCTGCTTCTGCCCAGAATTTATTTGGCAGGTTCTTCTCATGGAATAAGCACCTAGTCATCTCCATTATTGTTCTATTCTTTCTCTCACTCACTCTATTTTGCTGTGGAGAATATGGGATAGTGAGCTGGTGCTCTATTCCAGCTTCTTCACAAAAAGATTTGAACCTATTTGATGTATATTCAGTTTCATTATCTGATCTAATGACCTGAATCTTGCAGCCGCTCTGATTTTCTATCCAAGCTTTGAACTTTATGAAAATTCCAGCAACTTTGGACTTAAACTTCATAAAATAAATCCAGCATATTCTTGTTAGATCATCAATGAAGATAATATAATACCTGTTTCCATTGAGTGATGGAGTTC
Source organism: Capsicum annuum (assembly GCF_002878395.1). Classification (NCBI taxonomy): domain Eukaryota; kingdom Viridiplantae; phylum Streptophyta; class Magnoliopsida; order Solanales; family Solanaceae; genus Capsicum; species Capsicum annuum. The sequence continues at coordinate 79,435,702 of NC_061120.1, read as the reverse complement.
TTTATGGACCACAGAGATCGGTATGAATGAGTTGCAACTTCTCTGTAGCTCTCTATGTGGAAATTTTAAATGGAAGCCTAATCTGCTTGCCAAGCAAACAAGCTTTACAGCTTGAGAGATGCTCCTCCAAGTTCGGTAAATCACTTACCATTTTGCTTATTTGCATAAACAACAAAGCTTTGTGATGAAAATGCCCCAACCTTTTGTGCCACATTTCTGCAACGGACGATTGACTTGTAAAAGCTATTTGTTCCTCCACTAATGGATTCAAGGAAAAAAATTTTCCCTGTATTTTGATTCTAAACATTTCCTGACCACTAGGATCACTAATTAGACAGGCCTTGTTTTTAAATAATAATTTGAATCCATTTTCCAGTAGTTGTCCAACACTTAATAAATTTTGATCAAGCTCAGGAACAAATAAAACTTCATAAATAAGTTTTGTACCTTTACAACTCTTAATTGCTATTGTCCCTTTTCCTGCTGCTGGGAGGTATTCTCCATTTTTGATCCTGACTCTTGATTTAACTGATTTGTCAAGTTCTCTAAAAATCTTTTTATCACTGGTCATGTGGTTCGTACAACCAAAATCAATAAGCCAGCTTTTACTTGAACTTTTACTTGTGTAACAGGTAGCCACAAATAATTGCTCTTCTTGCTCTTGATCTTCAATTTGTGCTTCATTTTGTTGTTGTAAATGCTTCTCTTTGTAGATAATCTCAGCATGACCAAGTTTTTGACACTTTCGGCATCTCATATTAGGTTTTCTCCAACACTTGAAGTATGGATGATTTCTCCTCCCACAATGTTGACAAGGAGGATATTCGCCTTCTTTGTTGTTAGCGGTGGCAGTAGCATTTTTTCCAGATGTAGCTTCATAGTTTCCATAATTTCCTTTCTTTCCTTTTTCTTTATTACCCATAACAGAATCTGAACCAAGTTGCAACTTTGCTTGTAGGGCTCCCTCGATGGATCCCTCTTGCCTCATCATCCTTCGTTGTTCTTATGCCTACAGAGCACTCAATAAATCTGCCAAGCTAAGCCTTGACAGATCTTTAGTATTTTCCAATGAAGCAATAGTTGCCTCATATCTTTTAGGTAAGGTTACAAGAATCTTTTCAACTATTCTATTGTTATTAAGTTCAGTTCCAAGTATCCTTACCTTATTGCAATTAGAAGCAACCTGTCAGAATAATCCTTAATGGTTTCAGATTCCTTCATTCTCTGCATCTCGAATTCTCTGACCAAGTTCAATACTTTTATTCCTCTGATTCTTTCATCTCCCTCGTACTCTTTCTTGAGGAAATCCCAAATTTCTTTGGCTAAAACCCAAAAAATAAAAAAAAATCAGAAATAAATATAGAAAATACAGAATATATGCAGATAAATTATATGTATTATGAATTAGAAAGTGAAGATAGTATATATGAAATTTCGGAGGATGAAACAAATAATGAAATAAATAGTGAATTAGATGAATCAAATGACTGAAGAATATATAAAAATAAACCAAATAACTGAAGAAGATATAAAAATAATAACAAAGGAAGAATATTTAAATGAATAAGGAACAGATCAAAAAATAATATTTGACAGTAATATATTTGACGAAATAAAAGGAAAAGAGCTAGACTTAAGTGTAGAAAAAATATTTAAAATACCAACAATAAAAAATATACATATGTATGTTTAAGATACTGAAATAGCTCATTATTGGTATCAAATCAATAATAATTCATACGAGCTAAATCTTCTAATTGATATTTAAGTCAAAAAATGAAATTTAATTTATTCATTTTTCTCTTTATAAAGAGGTTTTCTTTCATCCAAAAATTGACTATAATTTCTTACATAGATTTCATTTTAAAATACTGAACTTCTATCGATGCCATTGCAATAAAGGTATTATTATCGAACAAACATAATGTAACACTTAGTGAAATTAATTTTTTTAAAATTAATATAATTAGTTGATTAAAAGCAATATAAATTTAATTTTCCATTTATTTAGATATAAATTATTGTATATATACACTTTTATAATTATTATATTTAGTTATTAATCCTTGTTCAACTAACAATAATTACATTTGCAGTAATAATTAGTTAATTCAATTTAATAATAGACCATAAAAGTATATTCCAATAAATAATGTTTGAGAGTCATAACAATTATTAAAATATCTGATCAAGATAAAACTTAAGTTTAAACTCAGTAAAATTTTATTTAAATCGTCTATAATTAGTTAATTAAAAATAATTACATTATAATCATTGATCTATTTAAATTATATTTCAAATTTACTTGTAAGACTCGGCAAGAGTGTATCAAATCAAATCAAATGATTAGAAATCTAATTTAATTAGATCCGCAAATACATTATTGTGATGAAACTTAGTGTTTGATTTTATGATAAAAAAATTTAATCGCTATGTAGACACAATATAATTTTAGTATTGTATTTTTGTAATCTTTTTTCAAAGAAGTTTATTCGACCTAGTTAACAACAACCTAGGAGAGTACTAACAAATTAATATTGTAGTTTTTGTGCCCTTATTTTATGTCGATTTGACAACTTATGAATCATTACTTATATTTGCTATTAATATGAGCTCTAAATAAGTAATTTTATAAATTATTATGTTTGAATAAAATTTAAACTATATATTTAATTTATTTTTAAATATAAATTTTAAATATTTCAATAGCGACACTCAAAATTCAAAGTAGTTTAGTTATGATAGACATTGCCATATTATAAAAATCACGAAAATTAGACAATTCATAATTGTCGACCCTAATTATGAAAATCGAGCATACATATGCTATATTATGAAAATATTACTCCTATACTTTCGTAATATTATACCTATTTTTAAACATTTTAAAATATTCTGTATAAAATAATTTTAAAGTGAAAGAATAAAATAAAATATCACATTTAAATAAAATTACAAAAAACTTAAGTATTTAAAGTGAAAACAAATTATTACTAATAGTTGGTTTATCCTATTAAATAATTTGTATCATTTCATATCACACTCATTAGATACAAAAAAATTATGTTATAAAATAAATAAATTCTACATTTGCTAAATTTTTATTTTAAATTATTCCAAAATTAAAAATAAAATAAAAAATAACAATTTAGCCTCTTTCATCAATTTCTCTCTGAATTAAAAGGTGTCTCATGGATTTTTAGCCTCTTTCATCATTCAATTTTTTTATTACTATTTTAGTTTTTGCTTTTTAATCTTAATTTTTTATTTTACATTATTTATGTCCCATTTCCTTTCTTTTTATTTGTCAATCATTAATTCTTGTAATTTTATTTTATGTCCCTTATTTTTATTATTTATTTATTTATTCATCTAGCATAACTGATTAACTACACTACTATTTTAATTATTGAATTAAAATAGAATTTTATTGTTGAACAAGGTTATAGATTCATATTTTCTTTTCTTTTGAATTAAATTACGTGGGGCATAAAAAATTATTGAATAATATGAATCAATTATTTTTATAATATTGGTTATAAATATATATATTTGTTTATTAATAAATTTTTAATAAATAATATATGCATCTTGAATATCAATTTAGAATCATTTATAAGGGTTAGTTTCTATCAAATAGGAGTCTTACTTTAGACATGGTAGACATTAACACATTATAGAAATCATAAAACTCATATAGTTCATGTGTGTCAATCTATTTAACAACAATCATAAAAAGTCTTTCGCTAATATTGTGGGGGGCTTATGCTGTCGTGTTACACCGATTTGATAACTTGTGAATTATCATTTATATATGTTATTAATACGACCTCTAATTATTAATTATGTTTAAATTATTTTTTATAGTCATGGTGTCCAAGCCAACTTACAATAAATTTAAACTATATATTTAAATAATTTGAATAATAACAACAGTCAAAATTTCAAACACACTTTAGACATAATAGACGTCGACACATTATAAAATCCTAAAAATTATATAGTTCACATGTATTGACCCTAGTTAACAACAACTCGAGATATCAAGACGCATTAATGTTATAGCCTTAGACCCTTAGGTTATGCCGATTTATAGTTCATATATTTTGATCCTAGTTAACAGCAACTCATGAGAGTCATGCATTGATGTTGTCGTCTTACGTCCTTATGTTACGTCAATTTTATAATTTGCAATTATAATTTATATTTGTTATTAATATGATCTCTAATTACGTAATATTATATTTAAATAAAATTTAAGTTATATATTTAGATAAATTTTAAATATAATTTAATATATTTCATTGACGACAGTCAAAATTCAAATCATTATACACATAATAGATATTGATACATTATAGAAATTGTGAAAATCACAAAATTCATATTTGTGGACCCCAGTTAATAGCAACTAAAGATATCAAGACACATTATTGTTGTAATTTTGTACCTCTATATTATGGTAATTTGATAACTTGTGAAGATTACTTATATTCACTATTAATATATCTTCTAATTAAATAATTTTAATTAATTATTATATTTTAATAAATTTAAACTATATTACAATAATTTATGAGTCTAATTTGAAAATATTTCAATAATGATAATCAAAATTCAAAATATTTTAGACATGATAAACATTGACACATTATAAAAATTATATTTTTCATATATGTTGAACCTAGTTAATGTTTTAAGAAAAACACTTTTGTGATAAACTTTAGAATGAAATGACTTTTATATAATAAATAAATAAATTTCTGTGATAAATTTAAAAATTTAGTTCACCACTGATGACCTTTATCCAAAAATATTTTAAAGAATTATGATCAATATATAATAAAATTAGTTAGATTTCGATTAAAAAAAAGACTAAAGAGAAATTGAGGTAGAAGGACGAAAAAGGAGGGTGTGATTGGATAGAAGGTGAAATTAAGGTGGGTCTCCCGTTTTAAAGTTAAATAAATAGTCCTCTTTCATATTTAATGATGTTCATAATTTATTCAACATAAACTTTAGTTACATTTAACTTCTTGAATTTAGAAGAGAAAATGCCCAATTACCCCCCTGAACTATACCCAAAAAAACTATGACACACCTCAACTTAAAGGGGATCCTATTACCCCCTGAACTAATTAAAAGTGTAATTTGACACCCTTAGCGCATATACATGGCACACACGTGCGTCTACATGGACACTTCAGTGTGTGGTGCCACGTATGTGCCACGTAAGAACTAAGGGTGTCAAAATTACACTTTTAATTAGTTCAGGGGGTAATAGAACCTCCTTTAAGTTGAGGTGTGTCATAGCCTTTTTGAATATAGTTCAGGGGGTAATTGGGTATTATCTCAATTTAGAAGATAGTAAAGATTTTTTTTTTTAAAGGAAAAGATTATTATAGTCTTTTTGTTATTATGGCCAAAAAATTATGGCCATTTAGCACTTCCCTTAATTAAAACGAAACAGGGAATACAACTATTATTCCTTCACTTAATTTAAGGTAGATAAAAGTAGGCTTAAGTCATTGCCAGACACCTAAATTTGTCTTGAAAATCTATTTAGACCCCTCAACTAAGGCTTGTACCTATCAGGCCCGTAACCCACCCGAATTTTGATCCAATCAAGCCTTTTTAGCACAATCAGCAAAAGGTATATAGAGAGTGGGTTACACTGGCGTGACATGGCACAAATGATAAATTAAACAATGACACTTGGCATTGAATTCAAAATTGATTAAAAAATATTCTATAACTAATTAAATTATAATTTAAAAAAATCTATAATTTTTTCTTTTTAAAATAAACCCCCTCCCCCCGCCATTGAATTAAATTTACATTTTTGTTGATTTGTGGAAAAAAATGAATTTCCAGTTTTTCAGCAAAGTATCATTTTTTTCGTCAAAGTTTCATTTTTTCTGGTAAAAGTTTCATTTTTTCCGGCAAAGTTTTATTTTTTCCGGAAAACTAATGGCGGAAAAAAATTAAGAATAAGACTGAACTAAGAACAAAAAAATTCAAATCGAATTCAAAGATAAATTCAAAACTAAGAACAAAAATGGAGAAAAAGTAGAAAAAATGGGAGGTAAATTAAGTTTAAGAAAAAAAATGAGGAAGAAGAGTGGGAAAGAAGATGAAAAAGTTCCAATTTTCCAGTAAAAGTTCCATTTTTTCAGGCAAAGTTCTATTTTTTCCGGCAAACTAATGGAGGAAAAGAATTAAAAATAAGATTGAACTAATAATAAAAAAATTCAAATCGAATTCAAAGATAAATTCAAAACTAAGAACAAAAACGGAGAAAAAGTAGAAAAAATGGGAGGTAAATTAAGTTTAAGAAAAAAAATAAGGAAGAAGAGTGCGAAAGAAAAGGGAGGGGGGGGGGGGTATCGGATTGAGTGTGTGTGTGTGTGGGGCGGGGGGCTGGTAGCCTTTTTTTTTTAAAAAAAATTATTTTATTAAAATTTTTTTGGGTCCTCAATGCCACTTGGCACGTTTTCATTCGGTATTTTTTCAAAAAATCCTGCCTCACGCACCCCTGTTGTGTGTACAACACGCTGAGTGCTATATAGGAAAAAAAGTCCTGATTGGATCAAATTCGGATGGGTTAGGGGCCATATAGGTACAGTTCTTAGTTGAGGGGTCTAAGTGAATTTTAGGGATAAATTTAGGTGCCTGGCGATGACTTAAGCCAATATTTTTTTCTTTAAAAAAGGCTACCAGCCCCCCTCTTCATCTTCTTTCCCACTCTTCTTCCTTATTTTTTTTCTTAAACTTAATTTACCTCCCATTTTTTCTACTTTTTCTCCTTTTTTGTTTTTAGTTTTGAATTTATCTTTGAATTCGATTTGAATTTTTTTGTTATTAGTTTAATCTTATTCTTAATTATTTTCCGTCATTAGTTTGCCTGAAAAAATGAAACTTTTGCCGAAAAAATGGAACTTCTTCATCATCTTTCCACTCTTCTTCCTCATTTTTTTCTTAAACTTAATTTACCTCCCATTTTTTCTACTTTTTCTCCTTTTTTATTCTTAATTTTGAATTTATCTTTGAATTCGATTTGAATTTTTTTGTTCTTAGTTCAATCTTATTCTTAATTCTTTTTCGTCATTAGTTTGCCAAAAAATGAAAATTTGCCGAAAAAAATGAAACTTTTGCTGGAAAAAATGAAACTTTGCCTGAAAAATGGAACTTTACCAAAAAAATGAAAATTTATTTTTTTCCACAAATCAGCAAAAATATAAATTTAATTCAACAAAATTGTAAAGAAGAGGAGTGCGGGGGCAGATGCGGGGATGGGTTTGTTCTTACTGAAGAAGAGGAGGGTGTGGGGGGGGGGGGGTTATTTTTTTTTAAAAAAAGTTATAATTTTTTGTAATAATATTATAGAATATTTTTAATTAATTTTTAATTCAATGCCAAGTGTCATCGTTTAATTTGTCGTTTGTACTAGTCATGCGAGTGCAACACACTCTCTATATACCTTTTGCTGATTGTGTAAAAAAGGCTTGATTAAATCAAAATTCGGGTGGGTTAGGGGCCTGATAGGTACAAGCCTTAGTTGAGGGGTCTAAGTGAATTTTTGAGACAAATTTAGGTGCCTGGCGATGACTTATTTATTAAAAAAATTTTGGGCCCTCAGTACCACTTGGCACGTTTTCATTCACCTTTTTTCAAAAATCGTGCCTCACGCGCCCCTGTTGTGTGTACAACACACGGAGTGCCACATTGGCAAAAAAGGTTTGATTGAATTAAATTCGGGTGGGTTAGGGGCCTGATACCACAAGTCTTAGTTGAGGGGTCTCAGTGAATTTTCGAGACAAATTTAGGTACCTGGCGATGACTTAATCCATAAAAGTATTTAATTCAGCACTAAACAACAAACTTTTAAATTTGCTAGTTTATAAATTAAATTCACATGTAAGTATTTAATTCAGCACTAAACAACAAACTTTTAAATTTGCTAGTTTATAAATTAAATTCGCATGTATCACCAACAAAAATCTCCTACAATAGATTCAGTTAGCTGGACGTATTAAATTCGATTCTTTCAAATTTACCTCCAATAATGTCCATTTTATAGATTATTATTTTATTCTTATTTTTGCATTTACTCCTAAAAGTGCCCTATTTTCTTGTTAATCTGTTAAAAAAGGGTCTCTTTTTATATTTGGTAACTCTCTATTTTTGTAATAATCCTTGAGGTGATTCAAGAAATTTCTATGTTTTGACCATTTTACTCCTCCTTGTAATTGCTTTATAGTAGTTATAAGTTGTATGAGTGAATGAAATGATTCCCAAGGTGATCAGGCAAGTTGTATGGGAGTTTTGAGAGTTTTATGTGAGTTTTGGTGTTGGAGTATCATAGGATGACATGATTCTCTGATCGCATAAGCTGTATCACACCAGTAGCTTATAAATCTCTGCTTAAGCAGAGTTGTTTGAGATAGGGATAGGCCGCCTTTGCAGTAGTATGTCTGCATATGTGGGATCATTTATGTGACATTTTATCGCTTAAGTGGCTTTGCTCTTGCGGTGCAAGGCTCTCTTAGGCAGAGGATCGCGTGGCAAGTGACCCTCGCCGTAGCGGCAACCTGGTCGCCTTAGTAGGGCCCTCCGCTTAAGCACCATCATTTAAACGTTACCTGTTTCTCCTTTTTACTTCATTCTTCCATACCTCAAAATTAAAGCTTGGGAACATAATTTTAAGAGTTTCAAAAAGGAAAATTTTGAAATTTTCAATTTGGGTAAGTTGTTAAACTAATAATCTATCATTATACATTGATTATTTTTTTGATTTCTCCTTTAAATTAAGGTTTTTGAACTTGAGATTTTAGGATTTTCCTGATACAACAACAACAAGCCCAGTGTATTCCCACATAGTGAGGTTTGGGGAGGTAAAATGTATGCAGTCCATACCGCTACTCCCAAAAAAGTAGAGAGACTGTTTTCGATAGACCTCTGGGTCAAGATAAAAAAAAAAGTCATAATGAAATGTGAAGCAGGATGAGTGGCTTAAATTTTCCTGATAGACTTTATATTTGATATCTCTATGATTTCTAACTTGATTTCAACTTTGTTTTCAATAGTTTTAGATTTGAGACCTTTAAACTACGTGTAAAGTGATTTTCTACTAAAATTTTAAATTTGCGTTTTTATTTTTGGGGTTTATTTTTAAACTGAGTTTTTGGATCCAGAACTAAAGTATATCAATATGGATGTTATTGGACTCATACTTATGTGTAGAATTTTTTTTATAGATTGGGAGCATTCTGAGGTGCTGGTGTGTGAGCTGGTGCTAACACATTTGAGGCTTTTAACTAAAAATAATTGTAAAGTCTTAAGTAACTTTTGTCGTTTTTGAGTGTTTTATCTTTGATTTTGAAGTAGAAGATAAGATGCTAGAGAACCAACAAGGATGGAAGCAAAAAAGTTAAAATCTGAAGCAAAAAGAAGAGAAGTGTAGCTGACGACATTCCTGATAAGTCGTCAGCCCTGTGATAAGTTATCATCTTTATCGTCAGCCTTAGATAGAGAGTGGACCTCAGCTGAAAGTTGTGACGATATTTCGTGATAAGCCGTCAAAGAGTTGATAGATCATCAAAATTATCATCAGTCTAAGGCAGAATATGGGAGCTGAGGTAGATAAGTGATGATTACTTTTCTCTCTAGTTTCTTGGCTTGAAAAACAATTAACTTTGAAGAGATTTCCATCAATACTTTGGGGATTTCTATTGTGATCTAATATGAGAATCACTAGTTACTATTCATCTTGTGGTAAGTTCATCTTACACATTATGAATACATCTAGTTATGTCACTTAATACATCATGAGTGGCTAAATCTCTTTAACCCGAATTATGGGATCTAGGGGTAAGTCTTGATAAGATGCTAAGTGTTTAAGATTCAAAAAGTAATAGGACTCCTTGATAATTTCGAGGTTTTAAGTATCGTCTATTGGTTACAAACAATAGATAACACCTGTTTTGATTTACTTGAGATAAGAAATCAATTATAGTAGGAAGTGAACTATCAACAGGGACATGGAAGCACTAAAAACTTCCATTTAATAATTGATGTTGTAACAAGGTTGATTAACCTGAGGTAAAGTCTAGTCAATGAATATAAATTCCCTAAGTCCGAGAGGATTAGGTAATTAAATGCTTAAGTAGGTCGAGAGACATTTAGGCATAACTTCGATAAAGATAATCTGTTGTCCTACCTACTGTGAGAATCTTGAATCACTATTCGCATCTGTCAAGTACCAAAACCCCTAGTGAACATAATTCTAGTTTTCCATAAACTCTTGATTACAAAAATCGAAGCTAAAGTGACCAACATTTATTGGCTAATCTCCAAAACCCCTATTTTATCTTTTCATATCATCTGTTTGAATTCAACTTGTAGCTATAGTTTCAAATTAGTTTAATCGCTACTCACATTGTTCCCTGTGGATTCGACCCCGACTCCAAAAGTTGGGTAAATATATTGACGACGACCGCCTTACACTAAATTGACGTGTAAGTTGAGCGTTATAAAAAATAGAGCCGTTTCCAGGGAATAATTTGGCGTATTGGGTTGGTTTGGAATTCTAGCCTACTTGCTTGAATTCAAACTTGTAAATATTTGTTTTTAGTTTACTTTTATTTCTTGTGTTAGGTAGATTTTTATTTTAGTTTACTTACAACTATGGCATCATGGAATGAACATGATCTTGGTGGTTGGAAATCTTATCTTGATGATCCATGTCCATATTGTGATGGACCTCACTTTTGGCATGACTGTAGATATGCTCCCCAGAGAGAGATGTGTGCACCATCTCCATCCTATTTGGAGTATGATTGTTCTGTATGTGGTGGTCAAGATGGACATTGGAGTGATTGTCCAAATGCCCCCTCCCCCCGTTGTGCTAACCTAAATTCTAGTTCTTCTTATGATTTTAATAGGTCTTTTGGTCAAGAAAAGAAAGAACGAAGCACTGGAAAGAGTGGTATTGAAGCTATGCTTCAACTAATGTTGGATCGTATGGACACAATGAATGATATCATATGTGATATACGTCAATACATTAGGGCATTTAACAAGGAAAGAGAAAGGATAGGGGAGATGGATATCGAGGTCAATCATCTAAGGAACTCTTCTACATTATGTTTAGATGATATCTTGTCTATGGAATTATTTAAACTAATCGAAGAGTGTGAATATGAGGAGCAAGAATCCTATTTTGATGATGAGCTTGATGTTGATCAACCCTTGGAGATTTCCCAACCAACCGAACCAACCATGGGGGATGATGCCAAGATTGGGGAAATGGAGCTAGAGGCAAAAGAAGAAATCAAGCACAATCCTTGTGAAGACTCTAGTCCATTTCGGGGTAAAGATACTAATAGGGATGCTGCCCCGAAAGTAAGAGTTAGTCCTTATTCGAACCACTTTTCAACATTATGCCTGGTGGATGTGATGAAAGTCGAATTACCCAAGCAAATGATAAATTTTGAAAATGAGGAGGAAAATTCTTACATTTTGGAGTTTATCTTTCCAAAAGGGTATACCACAATCCCAATCATAAAAGCCAAGAATCCTAAAGATTGACATCCATTTAGTGGATTCTTAAGATCCGCACTGCTTCCCAATGAGCCCACATGAAAGTTTGATACAAAATTGGGCAGGCGGCTCAAGTCTTCGAAGTGGTGTGATACAACATTTCTTATCATTCCCTCACCTTTGCCCAACAGACCTAAAAGGAGTAAAGATCAAAAGATGGGCCGACAATTCAAATCATCCAAGTGGAGGGATAAGGGATGACTGAATAATGTCGTGCCGCAATATTAAATTAGGCACTTCTTGGGAGGCAAACCAAGGTATTTTGTTGTTTGTATCCGTATTATGTGATTGACATTAGATCTTTGCACCCATGGTGCCACAGGTATGTTTCCGACTCTCTTGTTTTGGTTTGACGCATTGGGGACAATGTATGATTATAAGTTGAAGGTGGGACTACTTATGGGTGTTGATGTCCTCTTGGGGTTTTTGTTGTCGTGCCTCTTTTCCCCGGAGTCTTGTTCCTAGTTGAGACAGAATATTTAGGCGTATTGTGTTTTATTTTGTGATGTGTTATGGTTAACTGGGAGAAAAATACGTATCTACAACAGTTGACATACTTTTGTGGATTTTTGAACACCTCTCCAAAGGACTATTTTATAACTGTGTGATATGCATTTATATACGACCACTGTGCATCTTGTTATGGCATTAGTTCTAGTAACTTGATAATCATTGCTAAACAATTACATAAACCGGATAGGTAGTAACTTGTGATAGACTTGTGAGCCATGTGCGTGTGAGATTTTACTTAGTTCCCTTTGTATGTTGGATTTAGAACTTGCCCGATTACTCTTACCTAGGTTGAAGGATAGGGGTTAGGAAAGGATCATAGGCCGTTTTATATTAACCTACTTTGGCCTAAATGACCTTCCCTGTATGCGTAATATCCCTTGATCCATATTTTGGGCCTGAATAGCCTATTTCTTTTTATGATAGCTATCACCCTTCTAGTTTATATCATAATGAGCCTGTTTTGGCCTTGGTCCTTCTTGGACATTGTGCACCTTGACTTAGGCAAATAGCCTAAGTTGAGAGTGGCTATCATAGGGGTGCGTGATGTAAAATAAGTAGGAATAAAGGTAGAGTAAAAAAAAAAAAGTTGGGTGCGATAGAAAAGAGCAAAAAAAATGAAAAGTTGTGAAAAAGAAAAAGTGATTGTAGAAAAGACCGCACCTATCCTGAATAAGTGTGATCAAGAAAAGAGAAGAATAGAAAAGGGCTAGTGAGTGAAACCCCAAAAATCTAGTGTAGTGTCAAGGAGGCTTAGTCACTTTCAATATCATCGAGTATCATACCATCCTCTAGCCTACATTACAAGCCAAAAAGAAGACCGATAGTGATCCTAGCTGACCTGTCTGACGATCTGGGTAATGAAAATAAGGGAAAGCGTATGGTATTCAAGATACATTAATTGGAACTTCATTCTGAGAGTGAGTGTCTTGTGATTATCCCCATGGTTATATATGTGATGTATGATATGAGAAAAGGGGGATTCTTTATAGTGAGGGCACACTGGTTACATCGCTAGTTATTAATTTGTTTGGATAGTGTAAACTTGATGCATGGATGGTTGTGTTGCTGAGTTGGTGCCATATCTTGATTCCTGTGTATTGCATTGGTGTTCTTTAATAATATATACAACTGTTCTTGAATTGACTGACCTTGGAGATGGTGAAGATGTTTGAGATGATATGGATGATTGACTGCCAAATGTACTTTGTATTATCTTAGCTGTGTTTGAGTTGCTTGAGGACAAATAATTGTTTTAAGTTGAGGGTGTTGATGTGTAAGCTGATGATAACACATTTGAGGCTTTTAACTGAGAATAATTACAAAGTCTTAAGCAACTTTTGTCATTTTTGAGTGTTTTATCTTTGATTTTGTAGTAGAAGCTAAGATGCTAGAGAATCAACAAGGATGGAAGCAAAAGAGTTGAAATCTGAAGCAAAAAGAAGAGAAGTGTAGCTGATGACATTCTTGATAAGTCGTCAACCCTATGATAAGTTATCAGCTTCATCGTTAGCCTTAGACAGTGAATGGACCTTGACTGAAAGTTGTGATAATATTTTGTGATAAGCCATCAAAGAGTTGATAGGTCATCAAAATTATCATCAGTCTAAGGTAAAACATGAGAGCTGAGGTAGATAAGTGAAGACATTCGTGATAAATCATCAAAGATCTGATAGGCCATTACAATTCGTCATCAGCCTAAGGCAGTGAATGTCAAAATCAAAGAGGAGCTGACGACATTTGTGATAAGTTGTCAGCCTCTTAATAAGGCGTCACAAATAGCGTCACCTGCCCGAGAAATTGCTGTACTCTATGATTTTTTTCCATAATTAAGGTGAACTATTTAAAGCATTGTTTAGGGTTTTCTAAGAGGCCGAACATCTTTTGGGAGACATGTATTTTGTTAATTTTCTCTCTAGTTTCTTGGCTTGAAAAATAATTAACTTTGAAGACATTTCCATCAATACTTTGGGGATTCCTATTGTGATCTAATTTGAGAATCACTAGTTACTACTCATCTTGTGGTAAGTTCATCTTTCAAATTATGAATACATCTAGTTATTTCGCTTATTACATCATGAATGGCTAAATCTCTTTAACCCAAATTATGGGATCTAGGGGTAAGTCTTGATAAGATGCTAAGTGTTCAAGATTCAAAAGGTAATAGGACTCTTTGATAATTTCAAAGTTTAATTATTGTCTATTGGTTGCAAGCAATAGATAACACCTGCTTTGATTTGCTTGAGATAAGAAATCAATTATAGTAAGAAGTGAACTATCAACAGGGACTTGGAAGCACTAAAAACTTCCATTTAATAATTGACGTTGTAGCAAGGTTGATTAACCTGAGGCAAAGTCTGGTCAATGAATATAAATTCCCTATGTCCAAGAGAATTAGGTAATTAAATGCTTAAGTAGGTCGAGAGATATTTAGGCATAACTTCTATAAAGATAATTTGTTGTCCTACCTACTGTGAGAATCTTGAATCACTATTCGCATCTGTCAAGTACCAAAACCCCTAGTGAGCATAATTCTGGTTTTTCCATAAACTCTTGATTACAAACACCGAAGCTAAAGTGAACAACATTTATTGGCTAATCTCCAAAACCCCCATTTTATCTTTTGGTATCATCTGTTTGAATTCAACTTATAGTTATAGTTTCAAATTGGTTTAATCGCCACTCACATTGTTCTCTGTGGATTCGACCCCAACTCCAAAAGTTGGGTAAATACATTGACGACGACCGCCTTACACTAAATTGACGTGTAAGTTGAGCGTTATCAAGTGCTCGAAAGGGGAAGACTCAGTTTTGAACACACTTGGTCTTGCATTTCATCTTCGAGGTAGGTTACAACTTAATTTTCTTCAAATTTGGTTGGGAAGAGAACTTATAATGTAAGGCATATCATGGGTCGGATGAATTCTTGGTGATTATACTTTTTGAGTTGACTATTATTTTGTGGTGCTTGGGTAGGGGCTTGCATTGTCTTTTTTATTAATTAAGAAGATCATTATTATTCTGATGTTTGAGTGAAAGATTGTGTTGACCTTATCAGCATCCTTTTTGGTTCTTATTATTATTGTGATGCTCGAGTAGGGGTTTGTGGGGATTTTGTCTATACTTTGAGTTTATTCCATTATTGTGTTGCCCTAGTGGTGTCTTATATTGCCTTTGGTTGGGGGTTTGAGATGATTTTATGCATTATTGATTTGCCATGAACATGCATACTCATTTATTTCATGATTCATGAATCCGGAGTAATTGTGAAATACTAATTTTTGAAAGAAAATGGAACACCTTATAAACCTGACCGAAGACCTTTTTGGCAAGTGTTGTGACACTGTGAAATGACTTGACCAAGGAAAGTGCCAGAAAAATCGAATAGTGAGGTTGTGTTTTGCATATGGTTTTGAAACCCCCATGGATCCTCTTTTGAAGACAATCGGGTATACTTTGGCCATTGCATTTACTTCATATTATTGTATTTCTTTTCACTTTCTTTGTGGTTTATATTTTGGTCGGCATATATTCATACTTGAGGTACATTTTATGTCTAATAAACATTTATTCTCTCTCTCTCTCTCTATATATATATATATTATGTATCTATTGCAGTTTTGATCTGGCTGGTAGTTTTCTATGTGTAGGGCATTTAATTAATTCATAGTTTTCTTACTTGATTTAGTTATCTATTATCTCTCTCTCCCTATATATATATATATTGTGTATCTTTGCAGCTTTGATCTCCTGGTACTTTTCTATATGCAGGGCATTTAATTCATTCATAGTTTTCTTACTTGATTTAGTTGTCCACTCTAGCTTGGTTGGCCTATGGTGCCTAGTGAGTACAATTACTCACCCCTACATTATGTTCCTTTTCAATGCAGTCCCTAGTACTAGCAGACCATGCGACCCCTAATATTGCATATATGAGGTTCGTCAAAGCTGTGGTGAGCTCCTTTGTCTGAGGATCGTGTAGTTTTACCTATATTAAGTACCGTGTTATTTTGTGCTTCAGACAGACTTGTATTTTTAGATGTTTGGACATTTTGTAATTAGAGTTGCTCATATACTCATGATATCTGAGTCTTGAGCGATTATTTCGGTGATTACCTTACGTTATGGGATATATGGATTCTTATGCTTTGTTATTTATCATTGTGTTGGACTACTCCTCTTTATTCTATCTTTGTTCATCTTTATGTGGTTGATTTGGGCTTACCTATCATGATTGAGATTTGGGTAGATGCCATCATGATTCTAAGGATTTTGGGTCATTATAAGTTGGTATTAGAGTCATGTTCACCAATCTCAGGAGTACAAGAGCAAATATCTAGTAGAGTTTTGCGGTTTGATACATTGATGTCCCTATCCAACTTCGAGAGGCTATGGGACATTTTTGGTAAAGTTTTTTAGTTTTGATCTATTATCGTGCGCCATTGTTCATATCTAATAGTATAAATTAGTATTCCATTATTTCAGAACAGATGATGAGGACCCAATAAGGTACTTTTGTTAATGTTAAGTTGGTACATGCTGTAGGGGCCATAAAAAAGAGATGAGGTAGGGGTTGCGTCTATGATAGAAGTAGAGGCCAGGCACGTGGAGCAACTATGGCTAGGGGTCATTCCAAGGCAATATCCTTTGATCGAGTGTTTAATCAAGTTGATGTAGCTTATGAGCTAAATGGTGTGGGACTAGCGCAGACTCCTCTAGGATTCATTACTATTCCAGTGCTACAGGATGTTTTGATTTACTTAGATGGTACATATCAGACAAGCACTCTACCTATTACCTCAGATAATTCTCAGACTAGGAAGGGTGCTCAGCCACCAGAATAAGTAGCAATTCAGGGATTTTAGACCCCGAGGGCATATCTAGCTGTAGTAGTGGCTAGATAAAATTAATGTGTTTTTGATAGACTTGTTGTTCCTACTGTGGTTCCTGTACTAGTAATGTCAGCTGATGAGTAGGAAAAGGTTTGAGGGGTTAATGGAATTGGCTCATCCCAAAGATTACTGGTGCTCTCAAGGAGGATGCATATGAGTTCTTGATCAGTTGTCAGGAAATGTTACATAGCATAGGTTTGCTTGAGTTACATCATGTGAATTATACTACTTTTCAGTTGGTTGGATTAAATAAGCAATGATAGAGGTCTCTTATGGGTTGTAAGACAACTGGTTCCCCTCTTTTGACATGGACTTAGTTATCAGAGATTTTTCTTGAGAGGGTACATGCCATTCAATGTGATGGATAAGTTCGATGATCTAGAGTAGGATCTTTGACTGTTGCTGAGTATGAGTCATATTTTCATGCCTTTTTTAGGCATGCCATGTCTAGTATTTTCACAAAGAGTGAGAGGATTAGAAAGTTTGCGAAGAGATTGACTGCTACTCTTTTTGTTGGCTACAACTCAGTTAGTGAATGTGATTCATTTCAGAGTATTGGGGATTATTATAAGAGAGTTGAGGGCATTCACCATGATGCTTAGGGTGGTTTAGGTAGAGTTTCCACAGGCAAGGCAGTTTTAGTGATTAGTCTTTTGAAGGTAGGGATTCTTCAGGTAGAGGTTCTTATGGGCATCATAGAAGACTAATTCAGGCATCCTCATAGGGTTCAGACAGTGGGTTTTTGGTTTCTAAAGATTTAGGTGGTCAGGGGTCAAATTATATGGGTAGAGGGTCTTGCTTCGGTTCTTTAGTCATGGGGGTGGTCTAGTTCTTCCATTTCCTCGTAGCATGTGTAAGGCCCCGGGAGCACCCCTTGGATGTCACACGGTGCTTAGGACTATGAATAGCCCTAAGCTAACCCATGATATCTATTCAACTTAGAACTTACATGAAAAATGAACTAACATGTGTAGAAACTGCAGGTAAGCAATTCCATATCTCAATGTAAGTCTTTAACTTTGGAAATCTTAAACAACTCTTTGAACTTCAAACACAGTCTGACAAGCCTCTACTGCCAATTAGAGAGCCACTGGTACAGACCCTAGCTGTTTGAACATAAATGAAAATCAAATATCTAAAATAACTTTCAACCATAAACATGAGTCTAAAAAATTTGGTCCTCAGACTATGAGGACTCACCAACAGTCGAGATGTAGGAGATGATGCGCGTGGTCAATTATGCTATTGGAAATGAGCATCATAACCTACATTATAAGACAATGTAGCACATAGATATATATGCAGGATAGTACTTCTGGAATGTACTGAGTCTGTGGGGGTGAATGCATAAGTAAACCAAGAACTGAATATATATGTATACTTTCAAATGATGCATGCTAAGCGTAAATGTCTCACCTTGAGCTTGAGTAAAACTAAAGACTGCAAGGTCATAAAACATGGATAATAAAGCATATGAATAAGCTTAGTGAACCATAACACTTAGTTTCTAAAATCTTTAAAATCTTTACTTTTATTCCTTCTTATGGGAGATTCTTCCAACTGACATAAACCATGTGAGCTACCATGGAGTCCAACGTTTTACCCACGTTGGGAAGAGCTGTTCTACCCTTACTATTGAATAGAAACTTTACGTAAGTGATCACTGAACTTAACCTATATTGGGATTTAAACCTATGGTAGCTCGTAGTTTCCAGGAATTTAGGATACGCTCATCCACATTCCCTTCTCGGTGCTAAATACTAATCTCAGGATACATATATGCTTATACTTAAGAAATCCACCTTAAAATAGCATAAGTCTTTATAGACTGAAAATCAGTTATGCTTCTCTTTAATTTAAATCATAGATGAGATAAACACTTGTGGATTTCATGGCTTATCTTTAGATCAAAGAGTCAAGCTTTCTTGAATCATGCTATATTGTATATAAATGGAGCTTAAGAATTTAGGATTTCTTGTGAACTTACTACTTTTTTCTTAAATCTTGAAATTCTTACTTTCTTTCATTGCACTTATAACAAAACATTAGGCTCAATACCCGTATAGAAATCCTTTATCAAAATCAAAATCAAAGTAATGAAATTCAAATAACAATATCAATCTGAAAATTCAAAACATGAATAGATGTAACCTTTATGTATCTTTAGCTTTTAAATCACGAGATAAGGTTATACTTTAATATGAGAATTTGGGGAATGAACTCTAATGTAAAACATGTAAATTCAACTTAAAAATCATGCTTTTAGGGTACAAGGATGGAAGATTAACCATGTTCAAAACCCCACATACCTAAAATTTCTTGACTTGTGAAGAGGACTTACTCTTTGAGACTTGAGAGATGACATGGTGAGAGAAACCCTAATCTTGTTGTTCTTGAGGATGGGGGGAGAAGAGATATTATTAATTGACTAAAATATAGAGGAACATAACACCTTTCTCTGGTTATAAGTCATGGGTTGGGATTTATAAGAGGGGAAAAGACTAAAAGGTCACTTAACTGAACTTATAGAGATTTGACCACCCGTCGTCACGAGTCAACTTATAACTCATAAGGTGTTTATATGACTTATCCTAGCAACTCGTAAGCTTGGAAGTGGAAAGGATTGCATACTCTGGTCAAAATATGATTCGTATCTTATGACTCGTCACATCTCTATACAACTTGTATCCTCCTCTCATAACTTGGAAAAAGACTTGGGGACCTATACTATTGACCTCACGTCTTAACTTCATACAACGCATAACATGCTATGAAGATTCCTGGGGTCAAATTGTAACTACAATAGACTCCAACTACTCCACATTGCCATAGTTACGACTTACAACTTACGACTTATAAGGTGTATAAATGACTTAAGGGGTTGAGTTGTAAATTATAAAGTGGCTTTCAGAAGTGGGGTATTACAATATCTCCCTCTTGGAATCATTCATCCTCAAATGAGATTCATCTAGTAATTGGATTTGGAAAAAAATCAACATCTCTATATCGAACTTATAACCAAGATTATATGTATCACAAGGATACAATTATTCATAACATAAGATACAACTTAAGAATGCTTAAACAGACTAAAAGAGAAAGAGTTTTAGATGAAAATAACTACTTACCTTTGGTAGGAACTGAGTTATAAGTAAAGAGATGAGGATACTTTGTCATCATGTCTGATTCATCTTCCCAAGTGGCCCATTCAACCAATTGGTTTCTCCAAAGAACTTTTACTGACGTTACTTTCTTATTCCTTAGCCTTCAGGCGTGCCTATCAAGTATCTCCATAGGAATCTCCTCATGCGAAAAATTTATTTTTGACCCCAATACTCTCTAGGGAAACTACTAAGGACGGATCTCTAATGCACTTCTTAAGCATCGAAACATGGAACACTAGGTGAACCGCAACCAACTCTGATGGAAGGACCAATTTGTAAGCCACCTCTCCTACATGCTGCACTATCTCATACGAAATAAAAAATCAGAGACACAACTTCCCTTTATTTCCAAATCTCATTATTACCTTCATAGGAGACACCTTCGAGAATACCCAATCCCCCTCTTCAAACTTGAGCTCTCTCCTCCTTATATCTGCATATGACTTCTGATGACTCTGAGCAGTCTATAGTCTTTCACGAATCACCTAAACCTTTTCCATAGCTTCAAGAATAGAATCTGTCCCATGCAACACCGCTTCACTAATCTTAAACTATCCTATGGGTGATTTGCACCTACGTCCATATAATGCTTCAAATTGAGCCATCTGAATGCTAACATGGCAACTATTATTATACGCTAACTCAATCAAAGGTAGATGGTCATCCCAAGTTCTTTTAAAGTCTAAAACACATGCTTTCAGCATGTCTTCCAATGTCTGGATTATTCGTTCATCCTGACCATCGATCTGTGAATGAAAAGTAGTACTAAGCTTAACCTTTGTACGAAGGCCTTTCTGACACGACTGCCAAAACCATCAAGTGAATTGCGTGCCTCTATCTGAAATGATGGACAAGGGTATCCCATGAAGTCTTAATAACTCACGAATATACATCTTGGCATAATCTTCTACTGTATCTAAAGTCTTGATAGGTAGGAAATGGGTTAATTTAGTCATTCAATCTACTATGACCCAAATTGAATCATGCTGACGCCTTATACAGTGCAATCCTATGATGAAATCCATATTCACTACTTCCCACTTTTAGGCAGGGATGCTAATCTCCTGTAGTGTACCACCCGGTCTTTGGTGTTAAACTTTATCTTGCTGGTTGTTTGAACACTTGTACACAAACTCTGCTATGTCCTTCTTAATACCATTCCACCAATAAATTTCCCGCAAATCACGGTACATTTTTTTAGCACCAGAATAAATAAAATACTTTGAACCATAAGCCTCAGTTAGTATCCTCTCCCTTAACCCATCTACATTGGGAACACAAAGCCTACCTTAACAGTGAAGTACACCATCTCCCCCTTAGGAGAAAATCTCAACTTTTTTTTGCTGTACTGCTTCCAATATTTGGTTAAGTATGAAATCGTCACCCACCTCTCCTCCACTTCCTCTACCAAAGATGATTCTGAACCGTTCTGAATTACTACTCCCCCATTATCTGTGTCGAGGAAACATACTCCCAAATGGGCTAATCTATGAACTTCTTTGGCTAATTCCCATTCTTTCTCTTTCATATGTGACACACTACCCATAGACAGCCTGCTTAGTGCGTCTACCACCACGTTGGCCTTACCTAAATGATAGAGTATGTTCATATCATAATATTTCAATAATTCCAACCACCTTTTTTGATGAAGATTCAGTTCCCACTAAGAAAATACATTCTGAAAACTCTTATGGTTAGTGAAAACATCAACATGTACACCATAAAAGTAGTGACTCCAAATTTTCAAGGCAAATATCATGGCAGCTAACTCCAAGTCGTGAGTTAGGTAATTCTTTTTGTGATCTTTAAGTTGCCTGGAGACATAGGTTATCATTCTCCTATTTTGCATCAGCCCACAACCTAGCCCAACTTTGGAAGAATCACAATACATAAAGAATCAGTCTAACCCCTCTAGTAGAGCCAACACTGGTACTGAAGTCAATCTATCCTTTAACTCTTGGAAGATCTTCTCATACTTATTTGACTTTATAAACTTCACTTTATTTTGGGTCAGCTTAGTCAATGGTGCGACTATAGAGGAGAACCCATCAATAAATCTTCTATAATACCTAGCCAAACCAAAATTGCTTTGGATATCAAATGGAGTGAATGGTCTAGGCCAGTGTTTCACTACATCAGTCTTCTGAGGCTCTACATGAATACCAACCCCTAAAATGGTATGCCCCAAGAAGGTAATAGATTCCAACTAAAATTCACATATAATTGACGATCCTTGAGGGTCTGCAACACTAATCTCAAATGGTCTACATGATCCACCTTACTCCTGGAATACACCAGTATGTCATCTATAAGGACAATGAAAAAAATGTCTAAGTACTGCTTGAAGACCCTGTTCATCAAATCCATAAAGGCTGCAGGAGTATTTGTCAGTTCAAACAACATAACCAAAAACTCAAAATGGCCATACCTCGTTGGGAAAGCTATTTTTGGGATGTCTTGCTCTCTGACTTTCAACTGATGGTATACCGACCAAAGGTTAATTTTGGAAAACCACCGGGCACCCTGAATCTGATCTAACAAATCGTTGATTCTAGGAATAGGATAGTTATTCTTGATGGTAACTTTGTTTAGCTATCTATAGTCTATACACATTCTGAGAGAGCCACCCTTCTTGCGATAAACAGGATTGGAGCACCCCACAGATAAATACTGGGTCTAATGAAATACCTATCTAAGAGATTCTTAAGTTGTTCCTTTAACTCTTTGAGCTTGGCCGGAGCCATGCGATATAGAGGGATAGATATAGGATGAGTATCAGGAAAAAGATCAATACCAAATTCTATTTCTCCGTCGGAGGTACCCCGGTAGATCTTCAGGGAAAACCTTAGGAAACTCACTAACTGCACAAATTGATTGAACTATAGGGGCTTTAGATTTGGTGTCTTTGACTCAAACTAAATGGTAGATACACCCTTTTGATATTAACTTCCTAGACTTAAGATAAGAGATGAAGCTACCTTTGGGAGACACAGAACTACCATCCCATTTAAAAATTACCTCATCAGGAAACTGAAACTTCATTATGTAGGTATAATAATCTATTGATGTATAGCATGAATGGACCCTATCCATGCCCAAAATAACATCAAAATCTATCATCTCTAAATCTATTAAGTTTGCTAGTGTGATCTTATGAAGGATAGTAATAGGACGCTTTCTATAGAATCGCCTAGCAATAACTGACTCACCCACTGAGGTAGAAACTGGGAAGGGTTTAGTGAGATTTTCAAGACCTACCCCAAAATTTTCAGCGACCAACAGAGTTACATAATATATATTTGATCCCAAGTCTAACAATACATATACATCAAGGTAAAAAACATAAAGTATACCAGTGAAAACATTTGGAGAACTCTCCTGCTCCTGACGGGAAGGTAAAGCATAAAACTAATTCTGGCGCTGACCACCACTGGTACTGGATGATGTGCCCTATGAAGCAACTGGACGATCTGGTTAAGCTGCTGGATTAGTAGCCTGAGTCTGAGGATGAGCATCTGTACCTCCCTGCTTTGCATATGGATACTCCTCGATCCTGTGGCCAATCTTACCACAGCCATAGCAACCCTCTTTGCCCATTATGTATTCACCAGATGGGTTCTACCACACTTTGCATATTTTAGATAACTGGGCCTCTTGACCACACTATTCTGAGACCTGGACTTTGAAGTCCTGCCCACTAATCTTGCCTGGTCCTGGGTGTAGGGGAACTAGCTGAAGATGGTACATGCACTGATGAATGACCCTGAAACTACAAATGGCTTCCCTTCCAGACCTTAGTTGACTATACTCAAACTATCCAGTCCTAGTTCTCTTGTTTATCTTCTTTCTTTCCTTAAACTTTTCTAACTCAATCTATTAAGCATGAGTCATCAATCGAGCAATATCCATGTATCCAATCAGCATGGTAGTCCTACACTTCTTGACCACTAAATTAGACACCCCAGTAACAAATATACTCACAAAAGATTGAATCATACAACAACTCTAGGGCATACTTAGCTAACTGAGTGTGCTTAAGGCAGTACTCCTTCACTGTCATAGAGCCCTGCCTCAGGTTCATGAACTCTTGTACTTTAGCGTCCATCATCTCATAAGGAAAGTACCTATCCAAAAAAGCACTCTAAAATACCTGCCAACTTATAGGAGCTGCATTCTTACCCCTACCATCCTTCCACATAGTGATCTAATCATAAGGAATATCCTTCAGCCTATAGGATGTCGACTTTTCACTCTTCTCTTTAGTAACATGAATGATTTGAGTAATATTTATCACCTAATCAATAAGGAGCTGAGGATCCTCATCCACCTTTGACCCATGGAACTCAAGTGGATTCATCCTCATAAAGTCCCAAATTTTGGCTACAGCTAAGTTACATTTTACTAAAGTGGGACTACTACCTGTTGGTTTCCATGAATATTAGAATTCACAGCTTGGACCAACACTTGAAAGGCATCTTAAATTCATTATAATAAATATTCTCATTCAGAGGGTCTGCGTGCAGTGGTGGTTGATCATCGTTTCTTTGTACGTTAACTAGATGAGGAGGTATATTCTGTCACATGAAAGCATAGATTAGTACATATGCATACAACTTCAAGCACGGTAGATCATTAAAGATAGAATGATTCCTAACTTATGCTCTGATACCAAGTTTGTAACACCCTGGGAGCACCCCCTGTATGTCACACGATGCTTATGACTACGAATAGGCCCAAGCTAACACATGGTAGCTATTCAACTTAGACCTCACATGAAAAGTGAGCTAACATGTATAGAAACTGAAGGTAAACAATTCCATATTTCAATGTAAATCTTTAACTTTGGAAATCTTAAACAACTCTTTGAACTTAGAACATACATAGTCTAACAAGCCACTACTGCTAACTAGAGAACCACTGAGACAGACCCTAGTTGACTCAAACATAAACATGAATCAAAGATCTAAAATAATTTTCAATCATAAACATGAGTCTGATAAACTGGGTCCTCAGACTATAAGTCTGATAAACTGGGTCCTCGGACTATGAGGACTCACCATCAGTAGGTATATAGGAGATGATGCTCGTGATTAATTGTGCTACTGGAAATAAGCACCAGAACCTACATTAAAAGACAATGTAGCACATAGATACATATTTAGTTCAATACTTTCGGAATGTACTGAGTATGTGGGGGTAAATGCATAAGTTAAACAAGAACTAAATATATATGTATAATTTCAAATGATGCATGCTAAGCGTAAATGATACACCTTGAGCTTGAGTAAAACTAAAGACTGAAAGGTCATAAAACAAGGATAATGAAGCATATGAATAAACTTAGTGATCCATAACACTTAGTTTCTAAAATCTTTACTTTTATTCTTTCTTAAATGAGATTCTTCCAACCGACATAAACCATGTGAGCTATCATGGAGTCCAATGTCTTACCCACATTGGGGAGAGCTGTTCTACCCTTTCCATTGGAATAAAACCTTTACTTAAGTGATCACTGATCTTAGCCCATATTAGGACTTAAATTTACGGTGGCTTGTAATTTTCTAGAATTTAGGATACGCTCATCCACATTCCCTTCTCGGTGCTTAATACTACTCTTAGGATACATATATGCTCATACTTAAGAAATTCACCTTAAAATAGCATAATGGTTTATAGACTAAAAACCAGTTATGCTTCTCTTTACTTCAAATCATAAATAAAATGAACTCCATTAGATTTCATGGATTATCTTTATATCAAAGGATCAAGATTTCTTGAATCATGCTGTATTGCATATAAATGGAGCTTAAAAATTTGGACATTCTTGTAAACTTAATACTTCTTCTTAAATCTTAAAATTCTTACTTTCTTTTATAGCACTTATAATAAAAATATTTCATCAAAATCCAAATCATATAGAAATATTTCATCAGAATCCAAATCAAAGTAATGAAATTCAAATCACAATATCAATCTTAAAGTTCAAAACATGAATAAATGTAACCTTTATGCATCTTTAGCCTTTAAATCATGAGATAAGGTTATACTTTAATATATGAGAATTTGGGGAATGAACCCTAATGTAAAAAATATAAATTCAACTTAAAAATCATGCTTTTCGTGCACAAGAATGGAAGATTAACCTTATTTAAAACCCCACATACCTAGAATTTCTTGACTTGTGAAGAGGACTTAAACTTTGAGACTTGAGAAATGACTTGGTGAGATAAAACTTAATCTTGATATTCTTGAGGATTGGAGGAGAAGAGATATTGTTAATTGGTTGAAAGATAGAGGAACATAATGCCTCTATTGGGTTATAAGTCATGGGTTGGGAGTTATAAGAGGTGAAAAGAGCAAAAGGTCCCTTAACTGAACTTATAGAAATTTTACCGTCTGTCGTCATGAGTGAACTTATGACTCGTAAAGTGTGTATACGATTAAGCCTATCAACTCTTAAGCTTGGCCGTGGCAAGGATTGCATATACTAGTTAACATACGAGTCGTAAGATACTACTCATCACATCTCCTTATGACTTATATCCTCCACTCATAACTTGGAGAAAGACTTGGGGGACCTATACTGTTGACCTCACAACTTCACTTCATACAATTCATAACATCTTGTGACAATTCCTAATTTAAAATCATAAATGCAACAGACTCTAAGTACTCCATACTTCCATAGCTATGAATTACAACTTATGACTCGTAAGGTGTATAAACGACTTAAGGGGTTGAGTCATAAATTGTATAGTGACTTTTAGACGCAAAGTATTACATGATTCTTCTATCGAGGGGTGTTATATGTGTGATAAGTTTGGACACATGTTGAGAGATTACACCAAACATGTGTTTGGTCCTTTATAATAGGGTTTACAACTTCAAATTTACTAGGTACCAACATCTTCATCCAGAAAGGGTGCATAGGATGTTAAAGGTGGTTCTTGATGTACCAAGGGGTTCTTGTTTATGGATAAGGAGTTTCTTAGTACATAGGCGAGCGTGGGCGAAGTTTTACCTTTTTGAGGGAGACCTGAGAAGTAAGCCTTGATGCTATTATCACAGGTATCATCCTGGTGTCACATCATCTTATTTCAGTGTTATTGTCCAAGTTTCACATTCTCTTATGTGTATGCATATTTTATTTTGTTATTAATTTTATGTCTTAGTCCCTTATTTACCCATCTGTTTTTCTACCCCATGGGAATTCTTTAGTGGTAGATGGGTGTACCTATTTTGAGTGGTGACTCTGGTAGGGCTTGGCACTTGGGTAGACCTGATTATTCTTTATATGATTCATTTTATGTTATATTTGGTATGGACTGGTTTTCTCTTTACCATGTGATGTTAGACTGCCATGCCAATACCGTTACCCTAGTTATACCTAATGTACGAAGGTTAGAGTGGAAGGGTACTCTAGCTTATTTCCTAAGGGGGTACAATCTCTGTGGGCCTGTTGGATAGTAGAGAAAGGATATTTATTGTACTTGGATTATACGCATGACACATGTGTTAATTCACCTTCTTTGGAATTTATGGGAGTTGTTAGGGTGTTCATGTTGTGTTTCTTATGGACTTGCTTGGTGTTCCTCTAGGTAGGAATATTGATTTTGCTATTGATGTAGAGCCAGGTGCTAAGCCAATTTATATTTCCCCTTGTAGGATGGCCCCAATGGATTTGAAAGAGTTAATGGAGTAGTTGCACGATTTCGAAATGCGTCAAAAGAAAAGGAAGGAAAATCCATGGACCGACCCCATCATCTCCACCCCGTAGGAACTACGAGATCACCCCAAGGACGCCTTCGGCATCCAGGGGTCACGGACCAACCATAGAACCATTTTTCGCATCTTTTTCTTTGCTTTGACCGCGACTTTGTTTGGTCTTCCTCTTTCCTTCGGCCCATGTTTCAATGCTAGCAAAAAGTTGGAGCGTCCCGTAATAGGTCCCATTCTTCTACTCTTTCCCAGAAGTCGATGACTATTCTTAGCCTTTTCTCAAAGAATAAAGAATTGGAGGAGGGAAATCTTGATAGAATTTGAAAAAGTAAACGACAAGTCGAATCTCTCTCCGATTATCTCCTACAATAAGATAAGAGGAGTAAAACGGTTTATTAGATTGATTGTGTCACCTTGGAGTGCTTTTGTCATGTTTGTTAAGAAGAACGATCGGACCATGCGTATGTGTATTGATTATTGGTGACTGAACAAAGTGACCATTAAGAACAAGTATTCTCTTTCATGCATTTATAATTTATTCGACCAACTTTACGGTGTGATGGTGTTCTCAAAAATTGATTTGCAGTCTGGGTATCATCAGCTGAAGATTAGGGCTTAAGATTTTTTCAAAACGGCTTCAAGGACACAGTACAATCATTATGAGTTTTTGTGATGTATTTTAGGTTGACTAACGCCCCAAAGGCATTCATGGAGTTGATGAAAAACTGATTTCTTCCTTATCCTAATTAAAATATGATTATTTTCATCGATGATATTTTGGTGCATTCCAAGAGTGAGGTGGAACATGTGAGATATTTAAGGGTCGTATTTCAAAGATGAGAGATAAGCAGTTGTATGTCAAAATCACCAAGTGAGATTTTTTGTTAGATTTCATGTCATTATTAGGACATATGGTATTTGAGCATGGAATCATGGTTGAACGACCAAGACAAAGGAGGTTCACGATTAGACTATGTCATGACCCAAACCCACCGTGAATAGCATTTACCCTAAATCTCTGGTGGGAGAACCAACTAAACCAACCAATCAAACCAACAATTAGCCAAAACTAGGCAACTAAACCAATTCCATTAAATAAAATCAATATATAATATCATAACATAAGATTGGAAATATTATAAATGCAGAAACCATCCCCTATAACCTAAAAGTCCTTATACCAAAACTCTAATAAATGTCAAAAGGTGGGGATGGAATCCCAAAACCAATGTAATGTTAGAGTCCGGAACAAGTGGACTAAGAAGTAGTGGATGAACCTATGGTAGGCCAAAAGATACAACTCACCCTTGAGTTTGGATACGATTCGAATCACAGTTGAGGTCTCAAAATAGTAGCTAGAAAATGATCAACACTCAACAAAAGAAGAGCATAGGTAGTATCAGCACACAAGAAATAACAGTGTGCCGGTAGGGTCATCGACCAACCCAGAATGAGAAATATGTACACATAACTAGAATGTAGTACAACAAGACCATAATGAATCCTATCATGCAATTCTATTTCAAGTTCTTAAAACTTAGCCTTGTAAGAAGTACAACATGAAGTTTAGTCAATATGAATCAACAAGGATCACAAGTCAAGCCAACTATGACCATCAACAATACTCCAACGAAACACCATGACATAATTATCATATAATTCATGTCCCAATGGCACAAGTAATAGAAAACACAGAGTTACATAAGAACTTGCAATCAAATTGGACCACAAAAGGATCCGCAATTACAACAACAATGGCAATTATCATGCATCCTGGTATACGTAAACCACTATTGGCAATTAAGCACATATACCCGATTTACTCATGGAACCAACATAAAACGGTAGCACTTAAGCCCAGCTTACTCAAAAAACCAATATAATCAAGTAATCACACAATCTCTAATTCACTCAAGGAATTGTCACACATAACTTTACCTTGTACACACATGCTAAGGGTTTTATGTGTGCACCTACTAGTCATGACCTACAGGGGATGAGCTCTTGTTTATGTACCAAATCCCAGACATCAAGTGCCTTCCAACATTATAGAAACCAACTCTGTAGAGATGTCTAAATGCTTGTACATTCCACAAAATAATAGATATTACAACAATCTAAACCACAGTGATAATAGAAACAGTAATTGTAAAAACCAACAAGCTTTCATGCAAGTTCAATGCATGTAATTAACACTTAGGATATTAAAAACTCATTCACTTTCGTTGAAAATGAATTGTAAAAGAAATAATAAGAATAAGTTAACATGCACATATAACACAAATTGGGTTTCAACTACATTAAAACCACCACCTACCTCAATCCAAGCATGTACCACTCAATTAAGCCTAGGCCACCGTTTTGTGCAAAATCTGCTTGGTTATGGTCTAAAAACACGAATGCCAAAAATAATCAACCAAATAAACTACAATATCAAGGATTAAACCTAATACCTAACCCTAAGGCCAATTTCATGATCATTCTCCTATTCTAGGGTTTCAATTCCATAATTCACGTTAAACCTACAAATTTTATGATCACCACTGTGAATTATTATCATGTAAGATTAGTTAATAATTAACAATTAAACCCAAAAAGATTATGTATAATTACCTCATGCACCAAAAATATGCTATTTCAAGCTTAAACCCTCCCTAAAATCCATAAACTAGTGATTCTAAGATTAATTTATTGAAAGACTAGTCGATAGGGATGGAATACTTACATTTACAAAGAAAATCAATGGATAGCTAAAGAAAATTGGACGAATTGCCTAAGAAATCCCCTAAAAATGAGTTTAAAATAATAAATGTTTTTAGGAAAATTTTTGCATTAACAGTGATTTACCCCGCTATAGTGGTATCACCCACTATAGCGGGATTGACCGATGTTGACTTCCACTATAGCATAAATTTTTTCTCTATTGCGTGAGTCACTATAAAGGCATGCTACCCACTTTAGTGGTAGTGTCAAGGAATAAATTCAAAAATCCTTCCAATTTTATCTTTTTTACAACACACTCTCAAACTATGACATTTTGGACTAACCGTTTGCGTCAAGTTTGATATCGGGAGTTTCACTTACCCAAATCCACTTTTGAAAAGTCATATGAATTCCTTAAAAAAGTTAGCTAATATAAAATGAAATTAAAATTTATTATATTTTCCCAATCCATTCCCTGATTTTCCTAAACCATATCTCCCTTAGATATTATCTGAGATTAGCCTAGCGTGAAATTTTTTAACTTTCAATCCAGGGAAAAAACTTAACTTAAATATTTTTGCACGATTGATTTACCTATAATGATGGAAAGGGTTATTATAGTTGCCCATCATTTATCCCTGAATGATCAAACAATAAAAATAAGCTAAGTTAATAAAATAAAGAGTAATTTTATCCTCAAACAAGTGAGGTATTGCACCCAAGCACACACGCAAGTGTAAGCGATCGACCAAGTAGTAAAATGGCATTTAGAAGCCAAGTATCTATCCTATAGGGACTTGTCTTAAATAATTATCCTATTCTTGCCTCACTATGAAGATTAAACAAGTACTAAAGTAACTAAGTGTTTGAAATATTAAACTAAAAGTAAACGTAAACAATGCAGTAAAGTAAGGGTTCTTGAACAATAATGGAGAGAAATCCAGGGTTAAGGCACTACGAACAATCCTAATTATCTATATAACTTCATTGGTTTAGTCAATTATCTTAGTTGCTAGTTCACGGGGTTGATAACATGATATGGTCTTACGAACCTCTAATCAGCTATCTAACTTAGCCTTACAACTGCATCATTGAGCGGGAATGCAAGAACTAAGCTAAACATATTTGTATTCTTCCCGTATATAAACCAAATAGGGTGAGTTAGGTATATTCCCATACTAAATGCAAATCATAACTTTAATTCATTGAATGGTTATGATCCCATCCCATGTACCCCTCGTTCTATTCTATCATTCCTTTTTTGGGTTAATAATAGAATTATGCATTTATAATAGGGATCGCGAATCCATAGAATAGTTACAACAAGGATAGATGAACAACCAATAATGATAATAACATAAACCAACTTAATTATATGAAAAATTAATCATGTTCTTGGCCTCAACCTTAGATGAAGGTGTTTAGCCACTCATAGACTTACAAAGAATCATAATAATGGAATCCATGTAAAAATCCATAAGCAAACTAAAGTAAAAGAATAAAAACCCTAATTGAAGCCTCCTAAAGTATATTCTCTCACCCAAAAGTCATCCAAGATGTTTACAAAATAATTGTAGTGTTCTATTTATACTAGGCCACAATTGGACGATTTTGACATGCCTTCGTGTCACGCCCCTATCGCGATGACTAGGAAGAGTAGCATACCAATAACGTGGAGGCTTAATGGAGAGACCATTTTTATTGGAAACTAAGGGTGTGTCACACTCTTAAAGCAGTGTCTAGGCAGCATGGCACACCCCTAAGCCCAAAATTTCAAGCTTTTGTCATGCTTTGGTCCATGCATTTGGCGTTTGATTCTTTGCTTCGTGGTAGCTTTTAATATTTAATTACAGCTTGTATACCATCCAATAAAAATTTAATGATATAACCAAGCTTACTATAACATAAAACACCACGAATTAGAGCTCACGACATGATAGAATCCAATAAGAGCAACTAGAATAACACATAGCTTGAGCTAAGAGTACTAGTTTTCTTGTCTGAATTCTAAATGAACGTTTTGATTACACCTTTCATTTGAACATACCTTAAACATTATAAAAAAGTAACTTTAGAATGATTAACTCATTACGCACACAAGAAGTCCTCAAAACTAAGCTAATTAAGGCTAGATAACAACACTTAGGTGCATTAATCCGCCTATGATCATCAACCCACACTTAAAAACTTGTTCGTCCTCGAGCAACTCTTTACCTTAAGCATAATCTAAGGAAGAATTCACATTGCATTACTAAAATCTAGACACTCAAGCTATCACTATAATGATTACATATATTACAAATTTTACACTAAGCATGTCTTACACCATTGAAACTTGTGAACACTACTCCAAAGCATCTTAGCCTCAAGAATTAACTCAACCATGTTGGGGAACTCATGAATATTAATCAATCAAAGAAATCATATAAGTCACCTAACTATCATAAAACATGTGCCCTCACCACAAGAGAGTTGCCCCTATTCACTCACACAACTGTAATTTATCACAAGAATAGGTATAAGAATCAAATTACACTCACTCCCACAAAGAATTCACAAGTCACAAAAGATGAACCATAGGCTTTCCCTTAGTGTAGTACTCTACTAATATCAGAATGTAAAGGATTAAGATCAAATAGGAATTAAAGGGTTGTAATTTGGGCTATGGGACTGGGAGGAGCTATTCTGGCCAGTAATAATGATTACTATCCCTAAGCTCTTTAGTACATCAGAATACATATCATTGAATGCTTCTCTAAATAACCACACTCTCACCTCATCTACCTCCACACATCTCTTTTGTTTTTCCCCATATAACTAAGCTAGATCACATAAATTAAGGAGGGAGTATTCTTAATCAATACATGATTTAATTTTTATCTTTTTATCACATTACTCCCACCCACACATAAACTGTTTCAAAACTACTAGCTACTACTTTGGGGTTGCACTTTTAGTTTTTTCCTTCTTAATTTCACACTCCTTAACCATATTAATTTCTAAACTAATGCGCTTAGGAGATTTGGATTAAATTATGGTCAATTAAAGAAAGGGATAGGCTACATATGAGTCTACCAAAAAAATAGGCTAAGGCTTAATAGGGATAACATAGATTACGCTCAAGGATAGATAAAAAAGGGTATGAAACATGGTTATCAAAGAAATGTCTAAATTATCTCCTAAACCCACATTCTTTATTTCATTTTGCACATACAGTAGCAAAGTTCTAGACACTAAGATAGTCACGACCCGAATCGAGGCCCTAGCCGCAACGGACATCCCTAACCATGAAGGCCCGAGAGACACCTTAGCATGTAATCATAAGCATAACTTATATGGTATAACCGTGCAAAAGATAAACTGAAAACATGGTAGTCCTGAAATCAAACTAAAAACTTTATAACACCGTATCAAAAGGGAAAATCCAAATCCTATCTAAACAATCTATGAAGCCTCTACTGAACTAAAAACAATAGTCTGTCTAAACTGGGACAAGGCCCCCGACTGGACCATAAAATAAATGAAAGATAACATATACATAGGACGACTTCCGAAGTAAGAGAGGCATACCAAGTCTGAACTATTGGAACAATCTACTACTGCTGAATGATAACACTCAAATTACACTCTTGAATGGGTGTAAGTGATCGTTGTCAATAGAAAACCCAACTAGGTTGGGGTCGAATCCCACAGGGAAGAAGGTGTGAACTCAAGTTGTTTACGATTGAATTCACTAGTAGTTTACTATTTCCTAAAATGGGGTTTAAGTTTTGCAGATAATTGATTGTCACTTTGAATTTGATGTTTGTAACCAAGATTTTATAAAATAACACGGATTATGTTCACTAGGGCTTACGGTACATGATAGATGCTAAAAATTACTCAAGACTCACACGGTGGTTAGGATCATAAGCTATCTTTATTGATTATATGCTCAAATGTCTCTCGACCTATTCAAGCGTCTAATTTCCTAATCCTCTCAAACTTAGGGAAGAACTATGCACTATCTAGATTTTACCTCAGGTTAATCAACCTTGTTACAATGTTGATTATTAAATGAAGCCTTTCTGAGTCCCTGTTGATAATTCACTTTCTACTATTTATGATTTCTTTCACAAGAAAATTAAAGTAGGTACGCTAACTATTTGCAACCAACAGACATAAATTATAATCTCAGAATTACCAAAAAATCCTAACACCTATTAAATCTTGAGTATTTAATACCTTATCATGACCTAACCCTAGATCCCATGATCTAGGTTACAGGTGTTTAGCCACTCATGATGCAAGAAACAAGTATGCAAATTAAATTCATAATTGAAAGGATTAACTTACAATGATGAAGAAAATCAAAAGTATACTTGAATTGAATCACAAGGAAAAGCACTAAAATTTTGGTCTTAGAGAGAGAGAGAGAGAGAGAGAAATTGTCTATGCTATCTTATGGGATATGTCAATCGATCCTCGAAACCCTAAAACAAAAATTTTAAATAATTTACCCTAAATAAGGAAATAAAACTAAAGTTATAGATTTTCCTCGAAATAGATGACAACGACCGTGACAGCCTATCAGGAGTTTGATGGCCTATCACGGACGTCGTTAGATTCTCTTTAAGTTTGCCTTTTTCTGTCTTAGGTTGACGACGATAATGATGTCCTATCAGAAGTCTGACGGCGCATCATGGATGTTGTCAACTCCTCTTCTAATTTGAGAATTTCTTCCTAAAGTTGACGGTGATCCTGACACCTTCTCACAACTCTGATGCCTTATCACGACATGCCGTCACAACATTATAACAAATCTTATTCTTTGGTTAAGGCTGACGACATCCCTGATGGTTTATCACATTTTTGAAGTCTTGTCACAAGATATCATCACAGTATTCAATTCATGCCAACTCTCTGTTTATGTTTGACGACAACTGTGATAGCCTGTCATGGGTCTGATGACTTATCACAGATGTCGTCAGCCATACTTCTCTTCATCTTTCTCCAGATTTCAATTTATTTGCCTCCATTTTTGTTGGTTCTCTACTCCATCAGCTTATATTGTAAAATCAACATAAACACATAAAAAAATGACAAAAGTTGCTTAAGACCTCGCAATTATTCTAGGTTAAAGGCCTTAAATGTGTTAGCAATTGCTCACACATCAACACCCTCAACTTAAAACAATTTCTTGTCCTTACGCAACTTAATCCATCTAAAGAACACATAGCATATTCAGCAGCCAATTTTCCATTTAAGCTCAATACAAATTTATTCCTCCAATACCAAACCAACTAATACCAACTGTGCATATCATTAAAATAAAAACAATACTGTAACACAAAGGACTCAAGCGACGAAATCAATCTTAGCCTCAACAACCATTCACATACCAATGCCACACTATCTAAAAAAGTGATTAACTAGCAACGATACTAGTGTTCCCTCACAACAAAGAAATCCCCCTCTTCTCATATAAGGAATCCAAAAATGAAAAAGTGGGGGTCACCAAAAGACTCTCATTCTCAAAAACAAGTTCCAGTCAGTGTATGCCAAGTACCATAGGCTTGCCCTTATTTTTGTTACCAAGATCTTTAGATAGGCCAACTAGAATCACTATAGGACTTCTTTTAGGCTTATAATGTGGTTTGGGTTGGTATGACATTCAAGGTCATTTAGAGTGACAATGCCTACTTGACACTACACTACTTTTTTGGGTCTCACTTATTATTCTTTTTCTCTTCTCCTCTTCTCTTTATCATCCATATTCAAGTTGGGTGCTACTTTTCCCCCCCTTTTGTTATATATATATATATATATATATATATATTTTAGCATCCAGTTTCTATTCTTTCTCCTTTATTCCACCCTTCTTCATACTCATCCTACACCATGCACCCCTATGATTGTCACCCTCAACTTAGGCTATTTGCTTAGGTTAAGGTGCTCAGTGTCCAAGGAAGGCCAGGGACAAACAGGTTCATTGTGGTATAAATGGGAAGGTAAAAGGTGTCATACAAAAGAAATGGTCAATTTAGGCTCTACATAGAGATCAAGGGGCATTATGAACACAGGGATGGCTATTTAGGCTAAAAGTGGGTTAATCAACAAGGGCCTATGATCCTATCCTAACTCCTATACCATGGCAAGACCAACCAGGAAAGTTCTGGCTTTAGCATACAGAGGGAAACAAGTAGTAGCTAACACAAACCTGGCACATAAGTATATCATAGACCACTGCTTATCTAGTTCATACAATTATTCAGCAATGCTCATCAAGCAGCTATAACTAATGCCACAACAAGATTCACAATGATCACAAGTAAACGTAATCCACACAGTTTATCAAACAAGACATTGGAGGGGTGTTCGAAAGTTAATCAAAAACATGTCAGCTACTTTTTGTACTTGAATTTCTCCTAGTTACCACAACTATGTTACAACAACAGACTACCCTACAACCTCAACTTAAAATCAAATCAAAGCTAAATTAATGGTTTAAGTATACCTGGACTGGATCGATCTCAGATATTATGGGTTGCCTCCCATGCAGCGCCTAATTTAGCATCGCAGCATGACTCAAGTTTCTCGATTACTTTAGACTTCATCGAGATAGATAATGGTGATGCTTTTCACTGATTCCTTCAGACCAATATAAAGCTTGAACCGCTGCCCATTTACCTTAAAGGTACTGCCATCTTTGTTTTGAGTTCTACTACTCCCGATGAGTGGACTTGACTAACCTTGAAAGGGCCTAATCACTTAGATTTCAGCTTGCCTGGGAACAATTTGAGTCTGGAATTAAACAGAAGTATCAAGTGCTCTTTTTTAAATTCTCATTTCTCTATTCTCCAATCATGGTACTTTTTCATCTTTTCTTTATACAGATCTGCTCATTCATATGCTCTGAGAAGGAATTCATCCATCTCATTCAGTTGTCCCAGTCTCATCTCTGCTGCTTCCTTCCAATTCAAATTCAACCTTTTGAGCACCCATAAAGCCTTGTGTTCTAACTCTATTGGCAAGTGGCAAGCTTTTCCATAGACCAGCTAAAATGGTGACATACCAATGGGTGTCTTGAAAGCAGTCTAGTAAGCCCACAATGCATCATCAAGCTTTCAAGACCAGTCTTTCTGGCTAGCATTCACCATTTTGGCTAGGATGGCTTTAACTTCATGATTTGACACCTCCACTTGCCCACTGGTTTGTGGGTGTTATGGGGTAGCCACTTTGTGTTATTTCACTCCATATTTTGCCAAAGTTGCTATAAATAATTTATTGCAAAAATGAGATCCTCCATTGCTTATGATAGTACGTGGTACTCCAAAGCGAGAGAAGATGTTCTTTTTTAGAAAAGCAACAACCCCCTTTCCTTCATTATCATCCAAAGCCACAACTTTGACCCACTTAGAGACATAGTCAACAGCAATCAAAATATACTTCATCCCATATGATCTTACAAACGGACCCATGAAATCAATGCCCCAGACATCAAACAAATCCATTTCAAGCTTCTTAGTTAGGGTCATCTCATATCTTTTAGAGATTGACTACTGCCTCTGATATTGGTCACATTTTAGCACAAACTCGTGGGCATCCTTAAACAATATTGGCCAATAGTAGCCACTCTGTAACACCTTCCTGGCCGTTTGGTCACCCACATGGTGTACCCCAACTAGGGAGGCATGACATGCCTCTAATATGCACAATAGATCTACTTTTGGGATACATCTCTGTATGATATTGTCTGCGCATTGCCAAAAAGGTAAGGCTTATCCCAGAAGTAATGTGTTACATTATGCAAGAATTTCTTTCTTTGGTGGAAAGAAAACTTTTCTGGGATGACCTCACTCACAACGTAGTTTGCATAATCCGCGTACCAAGGCAATTTTTCCACAACAGCTGCCAGGATCTCCTCATCAGGAAATGCATCATTTATCTTTGTTTCATCACTGGCTTCCCATTCAACTTCCATTTTAGATAGATAATCCGCAACCTGGTTTTCACAACCTTTCCTATCTTTGACCTCGAAATCAAATTCTTGCAGTAGCAACACCCATCTAATAAGCCCTAGTTTTGCATCCTTATTAGCCATCAAATACCTTAAGCCAGCATGGTCAGTGTGGACCACCACTTTGGTCGCAATCAGATAAGCTCTAGATTTCTCGAAAGCATATACCACAGTCAGAAGTTCCTGTTCAGTGACAGTGTAATTCTTTTGCTCTCCATTCAGTGCTTTACTGGAGTAATATATCGGATCAAACAGTTATTCCATATTTTGTCTTAGTACAGCTCCCAGGGCAACACCACTTGCATCACACATTATCTCAAATGGCTTTGCCCAGTCAGGTACAATAACAATAGGTGCTTCAACCAGTTTCTTTTTAAGTCACTCAAATGCCTTCAAGAACTCGTCATCGAAGAAAAATTTCACTTTCTTCTCCAAAATCTTGCAAAGTGGATTTACAACCTTAGAGAAGTCTTTTATGAATCTCCGATAAAAGCCTGCATGACCAAGAAAACTACGCACTCCCTTTACTGAAATGGTTGGTGGTACTTTATTGATAACTTCCACTTTTGATCGATCAACTTCTATCCCTTTTTCAGAAATTTTGTGGCCAAGAATGATGCCCTCCTTTACCATGAAATGACATTTTTTCCAGTTAAGCACTAGGTTAAATTCAACACATCTTTGTAAAGCCACATTCAGATTTTCCAAACACATTTCAAATGAATCACCCACTACAGAGAAATCATCCATGAATACCTCTATGGTGTCTTCCACCATATTAGAGAAGATAGACATCATGCACCGTTAAAAAGTGGCGGGTACATTGCATAGCCTAAATGGAATCCTCTTAAATACAAAGGTGCTATATGGGCATGTGAATGTTGTCTTCTCCTAATCTTCAGGAGTAATACAAATTTGGTTATATATAGAATAACCATCCAAAAAGCAATACCACTCCTTATCGGCCAATCGGTCAAGCATTTGGTCCATAAAAGGCATTGGGAAGTGGTCCTTTAGAGTCCAAGAGTTTAACTTGCGGTAGTCCATGCAAACTCTCCACCCAGTTACTGGCTTGAGTGGAATCAACTCATTTTTTTCATTAACAACCACCGTCATACCCCCTTTTTTAGGGATGTATTGAGCTGGGCTCACCCACTTGCTGTCAACAATAGGGTAAATCACTCCTGCATCAAACCATTTACTAATTCCTTCTTAACCACCTCTTGCATTGGTGGGTTAAGACGGTGCTGATGTTCTATGGTTGGAATAAAATCTTTCTCAAGTTAAATTTTATGCGTACAGATGCTTAATGGAATACCAATAATATTTGCGATGGTCTACCCTATTGCTCGCTTGTGCTTCTAAAGTACTGAAATAAGTGCATTCACCCGTTGTTCTCCTAAATCAGCTGTAATAATAATAGGTAGTGTGTTCCCTTTACCCAAAAACACATACCATAAATGCCCAGACAGATCCTTCAACTCCAATACTAGAGGCTCTTCAATAGATGGCTTAGCTGGTGGATTGGTCGATTAGCCAGATCAAGGTCCAAGTTTTTAGGAGCATAAGGATATGAACCCATGCCTGTCAAGGCACAAATTGTCTCTTTGTACTCCCCATTTCCTTCAATATCATAATTCATCATGACTGCAGCTAAAGGTTTGATAACAAGTTGCTCAGTTATGGGAACGTCCTATTTGTCCTCAAAATACACATCAACTACTGAGAACACACTCATTTTCTCATGCTGTTTCATTAATTTGCCCACATCAAACTGTGCTACTTCATCGTTTATCCTGAATAAGAGCTCATTCGCTCTCAAATCAATCAACACACTTTCAGTTGCGAGAAAATCTCAACCCAAGATTATGGGAACCTTAAAGTCCACCTCACAGTCCAGAATGACGAAGTCTGCAGGGAATATAAAATTGGAAACCTATACCAACACATCATACAGAATGCCGATAGGTTGCTTTACTGACCTATCCGCCATCACCAGTCTCATGTTGGTGGGTGTAGGATTCCCCAGACCCAACTTTCTATAAATAGACAAAGGCATCAAATTAACGCTTGCTCCCAAATCACACAGTGCCTTGGTGAATTCCATAGTTCTAATTGTGTAGGAAATACTGACTGCACCTGGGTCTGGCTACTTCTGTATTAAGGTCCTTGTAGAGATAGCACTATAAAGGTAGAGATCTACCTATAATTCACAGCTCACCGCTCATTTCTTCGTCACAAGGCCCTTCATGAATTTCGCATATCCTGGCATTTTCTTAAGTGCCTCAATCAAAGGCACATTTATTTTCAATTGCTTGAGC
The DNA here is from genome assembly GCF_002878395.1 of Capsicum annuum. NCBI lineage: Eukaryota > Viridiplantae > Streptophyta > Magnoliopsida > Solanales > Solanaceae > Capsicum > Capsicum annuum. The sequence continues at coordinate 79,394,793 of NC_061120.1, read as the reverse complement.
ATTGCCATAAATTTTTTGAATTTGGCATTATCATCCTTTTTCCTCAATCGTTGAGGAAAGAGAGGTAGTGGTCTTGGGATAGTTTTCAACACCACTTTTTCTTTCTTATCCCTCACCTTCTCTGAAGCATAAACAGAGCTATTTAGCTTCTCAGACTCCCCTGGATTGCTTTCTTTTGGTTTATCCACAACTACGTCATTATTCACAGACTTGCTAACAGAAGGGCCAGGTAATATCTTACCACTCCTGGTGGTAATAGCCAGACTTAAGCCATCAGTTTGTAGATTCTGAGCCATTTAACTAGATACAAAACTACTTTTTCCGTGGTTTAGCGCTGCAAAAAGTTGGCTCATCTGCTGCTCCAGTTGCTTGATAGAAGTTGAGTGTGAACTAACCAACTGACTAAGAGTAGAAAATTCACTCTTCATAGTATTTACCCCTGAGTTGGTAGCCTCAACTCCCTCCAACAGTTTTTCCATCAAGTCCTCCATAGATATCTTTCCAGAGCAAGTTGCAGTAGCTTCCCGATTTCCAGAAACAACATATAACCCACTACTTTTATTTTTGCTTCTCCAGTTTCCTTGCTCCCTGTCTCTATAACCAGGCTTATCATAAATGTTCCGACCTTGATTCCCTTGGATATTGCCTCGGAAACCCCCTGATTATTAACATAATTAGCCTATTCTTCAGTCTTAACATCAACTCGGTCTTAATAAGTCACAAACTTTACTTTCTCAGTCTTCCTCGATAATAAGTTCTTGGTGAGCAAGTCCATCTGAGTCTTTAGATGGGCCATATCTTGATCCCGCTCCTCATCTCTACTGTATTGTTTAGCAGTAATTACAACATGAATAGTGGGGCTTGCCACCATAGAATCCCTGGTGTACCAATCCCGACTCCGTTTGGTCATCCTATTCAGCATATCTGAGGCATCCTGAAAAGACAGATTAACAAATGAACCACCAGCGGCGTTATCTACAATCGGCTTTATTATAAAGTTAAGAGCCTTGTGTAAAGTCTCCATAAAATATATGTCTGTTATGTTGTGGTTCGGACACTGTGTCAGCTTCTTCCTGAACCTCTCCCAAGTTTCATGCAAGGCCTAATTTGGGAGCTGTCTAAAGTTGCTGATCTCATCCCTCAACTGTACCCTTCTGGAAGGCGGAAAAAACCTTTCTAGGAAAGCTTCTTTCAATTGCCTCTAGTTAGTTATAGAATCCGGCGTCAGCTCATTCAATCACAATGTTGCCTCCCCAGACAGAGAGAATAAGAACAACCTCAATCGGATAGCGTTCTGGCTCACTCCCGGGTTATCAAAAGATTTGAAAATGGTGACAAAATTCACCAGATGCAGGTTAGGGTCATCCCAGGAAGGCCTCCAAACAACTCTTTCAAGTTCAGGAGTTGGATCATTGTGCTTGTAATGTTGAAATTTGCTCCAGGTGCCAATGGTGGAGGAATGATGGCACCTGTTGCACCTGCTTCGTCCATACCGTCATTGTCATTATCAAACTCATACTGCAATGGCTGTTCTGCCATTCCTTGTTATGCGTTGGAGTTCCGGATTGAGCTGTGCTTGGCGTACATTATTAAGATCCTACAAATAAACAAAAATAGCAAACAAAAGTAAATCTAGAAAACATAACTAACAGCAAATTAGCACACACAAACTTTCAGTTTACAACCGTATTCCCCAGTAATGACGCCATTTTTGATAACTCTCAAATTACACTCTTGAATGGGTGTAGGCGATCATTGTCAATATAAAATCCAACTAGGTTGGGGTCGAACCCCACAGGAAATAAAGTGTGAACTAAAGTTGTTTACGATTTAATTCACTGGTAGTTTACTATTTCTTGAAATGGGGTTTAAGTTTTGCAGATAATTGATTGTCACTTTGAATTTGATGTTTGTAACCAAGATTTTATGAAGTAACCAGGATTATGTTCACTAGGTCTTATGGTACATGAAAGATGCTAAAATTTACTAAAGACTCTCACAGTGGTTAGGATCACAAGCTATCTTTATCGATGATATGCTCAAATGTCTCTCGACCTATTCAAGCGTCTAATTTCCTAATCCTCTCAAACTTAGGGAATCGCTATGCACTGTCTAGATTTTACCTCAGGTTAATCAACCTTGTTATAGCGCTAATTATTAAACGAAGCCTTTCCGAGTCCCTGTTGATAATTCACTTCCTACTATTTATGATTTCTTTCACAAGCAAACCAAAGTAGGTACGCTAACTATTTGCAACCAACAGACGTAAATTATAATCTCAGAATTACCAAGAAAGCCTAACACCTATTAAATCTTGAGTATTTAATACTTTATCATGACCTAACCCTAGATTCCATGATCCAGGTTACAGGTGTTTAGCCACTCATGATGCAAGAAACAAGTATGCAAATTAAATTCATAATTGAAAGGATTAACTTACAATGATGAAGAAAATCAAAAGTATACTTGAATTGAATCACAAGGAAAAGCACTAAAATTTTGGTCTTAGAGAGAGAGAGAGAGAGAGAGAAATTGTCTATGCTATCTTATGGTAGCCGCCATAGAGGACGGTCAATACTTGGAATGTATTAGTGTGCAGAAAAATTCAAAAGTAGTGTAATTCATACAGCATGATCAAAAGCATTATGAAAATAGTTTTTAACATAATCGAAATCAAACACATGGGCATACTTAAAAGAACTTCAAAACATTCAAGTAAATACATGAACTAAACTCTTAACTTTAGTTCTTAGCTAGATGGTAAGACCTACATACATTTAATCCCACGGGCTATATGAAATCCTCCTTTAACTCGGCGGCCAAGCCCCCAATCCAAGTTTGTGGCAAGTATTGAAGTATGCGAACTAGTATACCCTCCATGTGAGTACATCATAGGAAAACCCCCATGTGAGATGTCACAATTATCCTCCCATGCAGGTAACATATCATAAATCCCGCATCGACAAAACAAGGTTTTCGGCAGTGAGCCCTTTCACTCAAATGCCTTCTTCGAGTAACCATCTAACTTTCTTTAAGCCCAATTTTAGTTCTTTAAAAACACACTTTATGCTCAAGATATTCATTTTTATTTCATGTTAAGGTTATTCCACGATAGGTATCGTAATACCTAGACTTACAAGCCATATCATTTCATATCACATCCATAGCCCTATCTAGTCAAAACATATAAACAACCACAAAGTGATTTATCATATTACATGAGAGTTCTTATTTCAAAAGCATGTGCAACTTATGCATAAACATTCTCTCTTATTTAACAGTTACACATATGGTGGCCAATATTTTCATTTATCACAAGCAATTTCTTCATTTGGACACATAAGCTTTTTTATCAAGGGAAACACCCTTTTGAAAACGTGCATAACAACAATGCAAAGTAGTTGAAGAGGCATTTAAACTCAAGGATTATCATCACTCATAAAACAACTCCAACACTTGTCACACATAAACCTTATAATCGAAAAAGGGGTTTATAATCATGTTCTTAAACCTAACTAACAATTCATAACATATTACGAACATAATTTTGTCATGAAAAAAGGGAATTTCACAACTTATGTTCAAAATCACCTTTCGAAACTCATCTCATATATGCAAAAGATTTAAATTCATGCTCTTAAGTTGTTTCTTGAAATCATACATATACACATACGTAATTATCATTCAAAATCCATAAATAAGAACATAATTTAACCAATGATATTTAGAATAGTTCTACATTCCTTGAATTTGAGAAGGTGTAGTGTGAAAAATCCGACCTTGAAGCTAAAGGTACTCAAACCCTAGGTAGTTTTCTCTTCTTGTGCTTATAGGAAGATGTTTTGGGGATTTTGTGAGTGTTAAGACGTGTTTGAGGACCCTAATTTCATCCATATAAGATTAGAAATGTTTTGGGAGGGTCAAAAGACCTTAATACCCTTAAATTTAAGTCAAAATAGAGCAATTTTGGTACTTGACTTTTGCTGGGCGATGCATACCCAAAGCACACCTTAGGATGGGCGGCACATGCCAAAAGCACACCTGAGGGTGTGCGGCTCACACCAAAAGCACACCTGAGGGTGTGCGGCTCACACCAAAAGCACACCCCATCCAGTGTCTATTAGAGTTTGTCATGGAATGCATGACCTTAGCAGAGGGTTTATTTGGTGACGAATACCTAATTCCAATGTCCAAAGACATCCCCAACACAACCGATAACATCTAAACACGGTCTACCCTCGAAATAGGAGGTCCCAAGGATCATTTTGAATGTGTTACTCAAGCATTAAAATACATGGTGTTACAACCCTTCACTTAGTTGACAGATGAACACTCCAAAGTAAAATGAGAATAACTTTCTACTCCGATATCAGATTAAAGTGAAATAAGATGTGTTGAAAAGAAGTCTTGAAAATCTTTCATTTGATATATATTAGGACAACTAAATCATTATATTATAGAAGTAATGGTCTTTGTAAGTTTACCCTAGTTGAAACGTTCACTAAAACTTAATCGATAGAAAAGTTCTCAACTTGTCTTTGAGTTAAGAGACTTTTATGACGTATACTCATCTTCAAGGATGTTCTCCAGCTAAAGCATTGTCATTCACACTTATTTCCAACTAGAGACCATTGGATTTGGGTTTATATACATCAGAAAGTTGGTTCAACTTTAGCCCAAAAAAGAGAGGTGTTGCATTATCTCCCCCTTGGAATCATTCATCCTCGAATGATAGGTAGGAACTTATTGAATCTCTAAAAGTATGGAATAAGGATCATAATCTCACATTGGACATTTTTCCTCAATAAAATGTGCAAAGGCATAAAAAAATATTCATGATAACCCCTAGTGAATCGTGTATGCACGAAGCATGGGATAATAAGAATTGACATAGAGATGACCTTGCACATGAGTTCTGGGGATCGTGATCATCACAACATAAGGCATGAGTTTATTTGGCGATCATAGGTCTTGATTTATATTGATACTAGAAATGAAATAAGGTTTCATGAAAGATAGGAATAGAAACATTCTCTACCTTACAAATTCAATGAATACCCTATAAACTTAGAGATACTACTTGACTATGACCCAAACAACAAATAACATATTTTATCATTTTCAACTTGCCATTCTCCCTTAATACACCTAACCATAGGAGTTTGAGTCCCACCGTATATCACCTCCATGTTGAAGCCTAACCCGAAGACGAAAGTTGCTAACTTAAGCTATAGTACCCTACACTCTACATCCTATTAAGAATATCACTTCACCTTATTACTAAAATCCAATGCCCTCAAGTATTAATTCAAAGAGTATTAACCACATAGCACATTGGTTTGTGTTTTCATCAATAACAACATTCAAGCCTATCTTTACTACACCCACTTCATGGATCTCCCCACTAGGACCAACAACTTCAATCACTCTCACAAAGATTTTCACCATATATCTCCTTCCTAATTATTTGCGATAATGAAAGTTCATCTCTTTCTCCCTTCTTCAACTACATCCTTAGGTCGAGTCACACCAAAATTTTTACCTTAAGAAACATCTACTCTCTTATCCAAAACATTACTACTCTTCCATAACCACTAACATAGTAACATAAGGAGGTTCATTAAGGAACCAGAGCACAATCATCAAGAATCGGAGTATCACCTATTTAATTTGAACTTATATTAGTGAATCTACTCAAGGTGAGGCATGAGAGGCCAGATACAATGCAATAGGGATGAAGTGCTTCATATATCAAATGCCTAGATCATAGATAGAGAGTTGTTTAGACGTAACATACACAACATAAATTCTTAGGACTGGGCATAATGAGAAATATGTGAGCATATATCACTAGTGGTATAACATAATGGCAAAACTGATGTGGTATATGACCAAGAAAAGAATTGCAACTTGAAGCTATTGCTTCTTATTTTTAAAGCGGAGATAGTCATGAGTTTGCGTAAACTTTATCACTTTAGCTAAACCCGACATAAAATAAATCGATGACATATAGAAAACATATTTCTTAGGACCCAACATGATATGAGACATGGATTTTATAGGTTATGAGCATTAAAACATAGAGCTTGAATAGTTGGAAAATTGGATTACTAAGACATTATTTCTTTTAGCTTGGAGGTCGAAGCATGACAATGTTGCATAGATAACTCGGATCTTATGCATAGGCACGACTTGAATACATAAGACATTAGTAGAATGACCTCTTAAATTGAAGTAGGAGGAGCTTGGTTGAATAGGAATAGATTTATCAAGACTCTTCCCATGACAATGTTGCATAGATAACTCGGATCTTATGCATAGGCACGACTTGAATACATAAGACATTAGTAGAATGACCTCTTAAATTGAAGTAGGAGGAGCTTGGTTGAATAGGAATAGATTTATCAAGACTCTTCCCTGAAACATGACACCACAAGAAAATTTAGGAACTACCTTAATTCACCATCTCCAATCTCCCCCTTAGATCAAAGTCACAATCCTAGACTTGAGGACCTAGCTTTTAATTAAATCTACAAGCACAAAACTCAATACAATAGGATATCACCATACACATAAATGCTAATTTTTGGGAATGCTACTCTTAACTTTTGCTAGCATCTATAGCCATCACCCTACAAGTCACACTCTCATGAACATACGTATCCATACTCCTTATCACATAATTATCCATTCTCCAGTACTTCATACTGACATTAGACCTCTAATGATACAACTTACAACTTAACAAAATTTGTAAAGCTATACCAAAGGTTCACATTCCCTTCCTATATTTCCTCAATTCAATTCCAAAGAACACCATACAATAATTCCCTAGACTCCTCCATACTTAAAATTCAAGAACGAGAACTAGGTATACATGAAACTTATAAACATAAAACCTTATCTAAAATTACGCTACCTAGGGATTTAACTTATTCTTATATACTTACGCCCTTATCCATTAATTGACTTAACCAGAATTAATCATTTTACCCTAGTCATCATGTATATATATCATAAGTATCCAATTCTTTTTCCACAAGTTGCCAACCTAGGATATTTCACATATTATATTAAGCCTACTAATTCATTCCCATAAAACATGCATCATTAATATTAAGCTACCATTCTTACCACCATAATCCATATCTAACATTCAAGGTTATTATCTAACACCAATCTTGTACTATTTAAGAGATATGCCACATATTATACTAGTCCATCAAATGGGAAAATCAATCCAAAATTTCTTATTTCACCTAACTACGGCCCACAAGTTCATTCTCCCCACGATATTACTACCACACCTTATAATCTACCACACGCCTTCTGACATACAATACTAGTTTACATAGTTTACAACTATTAGAGAAAAGACAATCAAGGGGGTAAAGTCATATAATAAGAATAGTCGATCTTTATTGTACAATATAACCTATTTCCATCTATTAACATATTCTACTTTCTCACATCATATTTACTTACCCATGCATACATCATAACTACATTCAAAATTCAATAAACACCAATGAGTCTCTACCTATAACTTATGGACTAATCTACCCCTTTCCATTCACAACCTACTAATGATTTCTACAACCACCATAACTATCCATTATGAGATTCTTCCCTATTTTGAATAAATAATAATCATAGACAATCACCTCCTCCATAGACTACCATGCAATCTAAAAGTCTTTCTACAACATTAGCCTATCACTATAAAATGGTAACCCATCCCTCAATCAAAGGTTATACAACTAAAACTAGTTTTTCATGCAAAAGTCACCCTCACTCTGACTTCTAGAATTATGATTGCATATTACTAACTTCTGGACCATCTTACTACCAATAGGTCATGACATCTTAACATATATAACTATTCAGGTGGAAATACTGTTACAACATTTAGACACATATCATTACCCTTAATTGCGACATTCGCAACAAACTTTTGAAACAGACTGACTACACTTCATATTTCAGGCTCAAACGCATGATTGATATAGATAAGGGTATACACTTGAATCAACACTCTCTAAAACACCAGCTGACTCCTCTTAAGCCCTTGTGCTATCTCATAACTTTATGTATTACTCTATCAAAAAGGACCATATTATTTAGACTCTAAGCTTTGTACTTGTACCATCTTGACAGTGAGGCATAGCTAATAAAATTAGAGCAAGAAAGGAATTTGGATAGCTTCTATATAGAAAACATAATGGCATGATCTAGAGTATGAAAAAAATTAGAAAACATCTCCTAAATACCTCATAGCTTCCTCCTTATAAGTGTGGCACGCTACACATCCGTAAAAGGGACTCTAGTCGACATGGCTTCATAGAAACCATGGGAACATGAACCGTGCTTTGATACCAAGCTTGTCACGACCCAAACTGAGGCCCTGGCTACGAATGACATCCCAAACTATGAAGGCCCGAGAGACCCCTTCGCATCTAATCATAAGCATAACTCAAATAGTATAGTCGTGTAGAAGATAAATTGAAAACATGGTAGTTCCAAAATCAAACTTACAACTTTATAACATCGTATCAAAAGGGAAAAACCAAATCCAATCTAACAATCTATAAATTATCCACTAAACTAAAAACAATAGTCTGTCTAAACCGGGACAAGGCCCCTGGCCAGACTATAAAACAACTGAAAGCTAACACATGTATAGGACTCCTTCAGAAGTAAGGAAGGCTCACCAACTCTGAACTCTTGGAATAATCTACTGTTGCTAAACTGGATTGGAAGACTGAGCCTCAGATCCTACATTATGAGACAACGTATCCGCCACGGAGGATGACCAACTCTTGGAATGTTTCAGTGTAAAGAATAGTTCAAAAGCAGTGTAATTCATATAACATGATCAAAAACATTAAGAAAATTAGCATAATCGAAATCAAACATATGCGCATACTTAAAAAGAACTTCAAAATATTTAAGTAAATACATAAACTCAACTCTTGATGCTGTCAGAGTAAAGAATCATCAACAAGGGCATTCTAGTGCATTGTAGATTCTTATCCAGGACTTGTATCATTTGATGATGCCATATGAATTGCTAGAAACATGTGAAGTGTATGGCTAACCCAATAATGAAAGTTTCGTAAGGGGACTGGATTTGGCTACCATGAGACAAAATTAGTTCTGAGCTAGATGGTATACCCTACATACATTTAATCCCACAGGCCATATGGAATCTGTCCTTAAATCGGCGGCCAAGCCCCCAATCTAAGTTTGCCGCATGGATTGGAGTACGTGAACTGGTATCCCCCCATATGAGTACACCATATGAATCCCCCATATGAAATGTACCAATTATTCTCCCATGTAGAATAACATATCATAAATCTCGAGTCAATAAAACAAGGTTTCCAACAATGAGCCCTTTCACTCAACTGCCTTTTTTGGGTTACCATCTAACTCTCTTTAAGCCCAATTTTAGTCCCTTAAAAACATGCTTCATGCTCCAGATATTTATTTTTCTTTCATGATAAGGGCATTCCATGATAGGTATCATCATACCTAGATTTGCAAGCCATATTATTTCATATCTCATTCATAGCCCAGTCCATTCAAATCATATAAACAACAACCAAAATATTTAACATATTACATGAGAGTTCTTGTTTCAAAATCATGTGCAACTTATGCATAAACACTCACTCTTTTTCAACACTTACACATATGGTGGCCAATGTTTTCATTTATCACAAACAATTTCTTCATTTGGACATAAGAGCCTTTTTATCATAGGAAACACCTTTTTAAAAAAGTTCATAACAAAAATGCAAAGTAGTTAAAGAGGCATTTAAAATCAAGGATTATCATGATTCGTAAAATAACCCTAGCACTCGTCACACGTAAACCCGATAATAAAAAAAGGGGTTTATAATCATGTTCTCAAACCCAACTCACAGTTCATAACATATTAAGACCATAATTTTGTCATGGAAAAAGGGAATTTCACAACTCATGCTCAAAATCACCTTTCTAAATGCATCTCATACATGCAAAAGACTTTAATTCATGCTCTTAAGTTGTTTCTCAAAATCATACATTGACACATACATAATTATCATTCGAAATCCATAAAGAAGAACATAATCTAGCCCATGATATTTAGAATAGTTCTACACACCATGAATTAGAGAAGACGTAGCACAAAACTACGACCATGAAGCTAAAATACTCAAACCCTAGGTAGTTTTCTATTCTTGTGTTTAGGGGAAGATGATTTGGGGATTTTGTGAGTGTTAAGATGCGATTAAGGACCCTGATTTCATCAATATAGGATTAGAAATATTATGGGAGGGTGAAAAGACCTTAATGCCCTCAAATTTAAGTCAAAATGGAGCAATTTTGGCACTTGACTTTTGCTCGGCGGTGCATAGCCAAAGTACACCTGAGGGTGTGCGTCACACACCAAAAGCACACCCCATCCAGTGGCTATTGGTATTTTTCATGCGATGCACGACCTTAGCGAAGGATCTATTTGGTGACGCACACCTAATTCCAACGTCCAAAAATACCCCCAACACAACCCATAACATATGAACATGGTATACCCTCAAAATGTGAAGTCCCAAGGCTAATTTTGAATGCATTACTCAAGAGTTTAAACACGGGGTGTTACAGCCCGTCACTTAGTTGATAGACGAATACTCCAAAGTAAAATGAGCATAACTTTCTACTCCGATATCAGATTAAAGTGAAATAGGATACGTTGGAAATAAAATTCAAAGTTCTTTCAATTGATATATATTAGACACCTAAATAATTATATTTTATATGTAATGGTCGAATGAAGTTGACCCTAGTTAAAACATTTATTAAAACTTAATCAATAGAAAAGTTCTCAACTTTTCATTGAGTTAAGAGATTTTTACAAAGTATAATGATCTCCAAGTTCACACATATATACAACTAGAAAATATTGGATTCGGGTCTATGCATATTGGAAAGATGGTTCAACTTTAGCCCAAAAAAGTAGGGTGTTAAAAGATGCAACAAGGAATATATCAAACAAACTTACTCACACATGACACATGCTTAAATTAAGTAGGATCCTCATATACTCTAAACCAAGAAATAACACAAATTCCATATTAAGCCAAATAGTACAAGAGTCATAAACACGAGCCTAAGTATCTCAAAAGTAGTCATTTATCAAAATCAATATGATTTACAATCAAAACTAACTTGCAGAATGCAATCATGCATAGCAACTAACAAGAACATCTTACTTATTCCTAACACAAAAATTTTAAAATTTACTTTTAAAAAAGAAAAAGGGGATACTGGGTTCAAAGGGCGTTCCCTTGGAAAAGAATGAAAAAGAACAACCAAAGGGAAGGTGAAGTGTGTACCATTTAGACTAATACCACAAAACTCAAACAAAGAGAAAATCTTTTTGTAATTTTTTCAAATTTAACCAAAAAGCCAAAAAAAAATTAAGAATTAAAATCTTATAGCAGCACTTCACCTGAAATCATGGGAATTTTCTGCACTCCACACTTAAAAATATACTTTATCCCTAAAGTATAATATAAAACAGGGATAGAAATACTCCTTAAGACCTCTAGGCCTAGATAGTAGCACCTTTAAACATCAATTAGGTCTGGTGGACCCCCCTACAGTCTTTACAATGCTCCTTAGCTTATATTTCTAGTACTCTGACTTCACTTACACTTGTGATTCAACCAAAACAAAAAAATAAAAATAAAAGTAAAATACACAAATAAAATACCTACCTTAACTTGGGTTGCCTCCTAAGCAATGCCTGATTTAGTATCGCTGCACGACCCATATCACAATATCAACCATTTTCCTTTATCCTTTTCCTCCTACACGGAGGCCATGTTTTCACTCTTTTCTAACCTCTTGTCTGTGTACTCTCAAGGTCATTATCTTTTTTAATGTTTGCCTTTTTAGGATCTTCTTTCAACTTACCCTTTTAGGTATTGGTGGCTTAGGAAACTCCATGAGAATGTCTAAAGAGTCTTTTATGGTGTGTTTCACCCCACACTCATCCACTTTCATGACTATGATCATGCATAAGTATTTATAATGGGTAGGTGGATTGAGTATTTTGTAGAATTTAAAGACAACCTTTTTATCATCCAATCTCATCTTGGGCGTGCCTTCTCGAACGTATATAAGTGCTCCTCCCATCACTAAGAATGGACGTCCTAATATGATCAACACCTTTTGATCTGCATCATAATCAAGAACAATAAAGTCAGTAGGGATAATAAACTTACCAACCTTAATGAACACGTTCTCAATGATTCCTTTGGGATGGACTCTGGTTCTTTCTACCTTTAGAGCACCACCGATCATGGCTTCAACTTACATAAATTGAGAGTATCGAAAACTAATAGGAGAATCAAGTTTATACTTTCCCCTAAATCACTCATAGCATGGACCACATCATTAACACCAATTTGTATGGGGAGGGTGAAACTTCCTGAGTCCTTCAATTTCATGGGCATCTTTCTCATCACCACTGAACTTCTCTCCTTAGTAAGTGCCATCATCTTAATGTCCTATAGGTTCATATTATTAGTCATCACATCCTTCAAGTACTTATCATACTTATGCATATCTTATAAAACATTTAACAAAGGAAGATTAATTTGAATTTCTCTGAATGTGTCAAAGAACTTCTTAAAACAAGAATCCTCCTTGGCTTTTTTAAGCCTTTGAGGGAATGGTGGTGGTGGTATTTTGTTCACATTCTCAGCTGCTTGGTCCTTGAGTACTCAAACTTCCCTAAAATCTTAACATCATCAACTTCAGATTGATTTTTCTCTACCTGTTGTGGGACTAGATCTTCCTGTACCTCCTTATTTTTCTTAGAAGGCCTGCCAATAAGATCTTTACCACTCTTGAAATTGCCATAACATGTTTCAACTTTTCTATGTCACTTGGTAATGCATCTTGGGGCCTGGTATTCCATGCCTGAGCTAGCTACCCTAATTATTTCTCTAAGTTCTTTTGAGCAAGCTATTGATTTTTAATTTCAGCGAACATCTGTTCTTGGCTGGCCATGATCTTCTTCATTGTCTTTTCAATGTTATTGGCCCGTGTATTCAACTTCTACTAAAGTTTCCAATTCTAATTGTTCCCCATGAATAGTTAGGTTGACTCTACCACTTATGGTTGTAGGCATTGCCATAGTTTGGCTTCTGTGATTGCCCATAAAGTTCATAGATTTTGGATTTTCTCCATACAAGTCTGCAGTGTGACCATTGTTTCCATAAATTTCACACCAAGATAAGGTAGTGTAAACTGTATTCACCTGAGACTGAGACTGATGCACACCCATTTTGGTAAACTGTGTCATTATTTGATTTTAAAGAGCAGACAATTGGGCAGCTAAGTTTGTGACACTATAAACTTAAATCATTCCCACAGGCTTTTCACTATATCTCTAAATATGTCACCATACAATTTAGGATTCCCTTAAGCAATTCAATTCAGCAAGGTATATAGCTCATCATATGTTTTCTCTAGTGCTTGACCATCGTAGCTGAATCTAATAAAATCTTCGTATTATGGTCAAAAGCTTTTACAAAGGTGGATCTAATACCTCATTAGACTGATAGTGATGTGGGCAGCACTTAAAAGGTGACTTAAATCTCTCCCAAGCATGATATAAGTTTTTATCCAGCTTCTACTTGAAGCTAAAAAATCTCACTGCACAACCTCATAGTCTTGCCAGATGGAAAGAAATGGATGGGGATTTTTTATTCCAACTCATCCTATGGAGTGATAGAACTAGTCCAAGTCATCCCATGGAGTGATAGAGATGGCTGACTCTACGTTCAACCACTTCTTCTCTTTTTCCAAAAGTGAGAGGGGGAATAAAGTGAGCCTAACATAAGTAGTAAAGACTCTAGTGGGGATGAATGTGTCACTAATCTCCAAAAAATTCTGCAGGTAAACTTGCAGATCGCCATATGACAATTTGGTAAACTGCCCACTACTGTACTAAAGTTGCACCATGTTCTATTTTAGCAAAAATCTACCTCCAGGAGCCGGTCTACAAATAGTGGAGGTAACATTAGTTGTGAGAGGGATTGCCACTTCACGTACTATCCTGCGAGTTGGTGGATCTTCTGTCATGGGTGTAGGAATTTCTTCCTCTTACTAAATTTGTCGTATCCTATAGAGAAGTACTTCTTCTCTCCTCAACTAGTGTAAGTGTTGCTCAGGTTTGGGATATTGATTAAGCAACTCCCTGACCCTTGCCAACTTACTTTCTTCACAAAACTATGCTTGCAAATTCAAAAGCTATGATCAAGTAGTTATCACTTAAGAAATAAAAAAAACTAAAACTAAGTCATTTTCCAATTTACAAGTTCCCGATGACGGTGCCAAAAACTTATTGTGCCCAAGCACACACGCAAGTCTACATGGTCCACCAAGTAGTAAAATAGAATTTAGAAGCCAAGTATCGATCCTATTGGGACTTTTGTTAAAAAACTATCTTATTTTAGACTCACTATGAAGATTAAACAAGTTCTAAAGTAACTAAGTATTAGAAAGATTAAACTAAAAGTAAATATAAATAATGCAGTAAAGTAAGGGTTATTGAACAATAATGGAGAGAAACGTAGGGTTAAGGCACTACGAACAATCTTACTTAGCTATATAACTTTAATTTTTTAGTCAATTATCTTAGTTTCTAGTTCATGGGGTTGATAACATGATTATGATCTTATGAACCTCTAATCAACTATCTAACTTAGCCTCACAACTAGATCGTAGAGCGGGGATGCAAGAAATAAGCAAAACATATTTATATTCTTCTTGTATCTGAACAAAATAGGGTGATTTAGTTATATTCCCATCCTAAATGCAAATCATAACTTCAATTTATTGAATGGTTATGATCCCATCCCATACATCCCACGTTCTATTCTATGGTTCCTTCTTTCGGGTTCACAATAGAATTATGCATTTATCCTATGGATCACAAATCCATGGAATAGTTAAAACAAGGATATATAAACAACCAATAGTGATAATAACATAAGCTAAATTAATTATAAGAAAAATAAATCATGTTCTTGGCCTCAACCCTAGATGAGGGTGTTTAGCCACTCATGGACTTACAAAGAATCATAATAATGGAATCCATGTAAAAATCCAAAAGCAACCTAAAAGTAAAAGAATAAAAACCCTAATTGAATCCCTATCAAGTGTATTCTCTCACCCACAATTCATCCAAGATGTTTACAAAATAATTGTAGTGTTTATTTATACTTTGCCACAATTGGCCGATTTTGAGATGCCTCCATGCCACGCCCCAATCACGATGAATAGGCAGCATAGAATGCCAATAATGTGTAATCCTACTTGAGAGTCCATTTTAGTTTGACACTAAGGGTTTGTCATGTATTTAAAGTAGTGGCTAGGCAGCATGGCATGCCATTAAGCCCAAAATTCTAGATTTTGTCCTTCTTTGTTCCATGATTTGGCTTTTAATTCCTTGCTTCATGGTAGCTTTTACTCTTCAATTACAGATTATATACCATAAAATATTTAATTTAATTATCTCACCAAGCTTCCTATAACATTCAACACCATTAATTATAGCTCACAATATGATAGAATCCAACAAGAACAATTAGAATAACACATAACTTGAGCTAAGAGTACTAGTCTTCTTGTCTGAACTATAAATGAACCTTTTGCTTCCAACTTTGATTTAAGCACACCTTAAACATTATAAAAAAGTAACTTAACACTTATATCTATTTTTATAAAATATTAACTCATTACGCACACAAGAAGTCCTCAAAACTAAGCTAATTAAGGCTAGATAGCAATACTTAGGTGCATAAATCAACCTAAGATCATGAGGGTACTTTTCCTGCATGTCCTTTTGATTTCCTATGTGTCTTGTTCAGCTAAATGATTCTCTCATTGGAACTTTATTGAATGAATTTCCTTTATCCTCAATTTTTGGACATCCTGATCAAGAATAGCAACAAAATCCTTCTCATAAGTAAGATCCTTATCTAACAAAACTGAATACCACTTGATAATGTAATATCCATCCCAATTATATCTCTTAATAATGGATACATGGAACACCAGATGGAACCCCATCAATATTGATGGTAATTCCAATATATATGCAATTGTACTCACATCATTAAGAACCTTGAAAGGACCAATATACCAAGGGATAACGTTGCCCTTCTTTCCAAACCTCTTGACTCCCTTTATATGTGACACTTTTAGAAATACTCTTTCACAAACCTTGAATGACATATCCTTGACCTTACGGTTTTCATATGCCTTTGTCCTATTTTAGGCTGCCAACAACTTTATTTTGATGAATCTCACCCTTTCCTAAACTTTCTTCACCAAATAAGTTCCCAAAAGTTTCAGATCTTTGGTCCCAAACCATCCTATAGGTGATCTACACCTCTTCCCAGAGAGTGCCTCAAATGGGGCCATGTCAATGTTATAACAATAACTGTTGTCGTATGAAAACTCACACAATGAAACAAACTTGTCCCAATGACCACAGAAGTCGATGACACTTGCCCTCAATATGTCCTCAAGCACCTAAATTGCCCTCTTCAATTGTCCACCAGTCTGAGGATGAAAGACTGTGCTAAAAGTAATTTAGATGCCCAACTCTTCATGTAATCTATCCCAAAATTTAGAGAGGAATTACTTACCTTTTTCTTAAATGATGGAAAATGGCACCCTATGTAGCCTCACTATCTCCTTAATGTAGATCTTAGCGAACTTCTTAGAGATATAGTCTACTCTAACTGGAGTGAAATGTATTGAATTTGTTAGCCTATCTACTAGTACCTTAATTGATTCATTTTTTTTCAAGGTCTTCAAAAGGCCTACCATGAAGTCCATAGCTATCTTTTCCCACTTCTACTTGGGAATATGCATCCTATAAAGCAATATTATAGGCCTTTTATGCTTGCAGTTTACCTATTGATAGTTGTAAGATTTGGGTACATATTCTACATGTCCCTTTTTATTGTAGGTCATTAATAAAGATGCCTCAAGTCACAGTACATCTTGGTTGTAACTGGATGATTAGAATATTACGAACCATGAGATTAAGCAAGAACATTCTGAATCAAATCACCAATCTGAGAAACACATACCTGTCCTCTAAAGAAAAACACTCCACACACATCAACTGTGGTATCTGGAGCCTAATAAGACACCACCTTATTTCAGAGTCTATTTAAATTTCTATCTTCAAATTGTTTGGCCTTGATTTCATCAAGGAATGTTGACTTTACCTCAACACTATCCAATACTCCACCCCTTTATAAAACACCAAACTGCATGAACCTAGATGCTAGATCTTGAAACTCACTAGCCAAGGATCACCTTGACACTCTCAAATCGTCCAAATCGCCTATACTTAATGTTTTTTGGCTCAATCCATCTTCCACTACACTGGCCTTATCTTGATGATACTGGATGGTCATGTCATAGTCATTCAATAATTTCATCTATTTCCTCTCTCTTAAGTTCAAATCACTTTGTATAAACAAATACTGCAGGCTACGATGGTCTGTGAATACCTCACACTTAACACTGTAGAGGTAGTATCTCTAAATCTTAAATGCAAACAAAACCACTACTATCTCTCTACATTATGAATTGGGTAATTATTTTCATGGGGTTTCAAATGCATTGAAGCATAAGTAAGGACATTCCTGTCCTGCATAAAACACTCAAAACCAAGAGCGAAGCATCAGAAAATATAACAAAATCCTTATCTTCAACTGACAATGAAAGAATAGGAGCTGTAGTCAAAATTATCATAGGCTTTTGGAAGATCTCCTCACACTTATCCGATCATATAAATGACACCTTCTTTTGAATCAACCTTGTCAAGTGAGTAGCAATAGAATAAAAATTCTTGACAAACCCGTGATAATAACTAGAAAGAACCATGAAGTTCCTAATATCAGACATAAATTAGGCTGAATGTAATTCTTAACCGCCTTAATCTTTTGAGGATCTACAACTACCCCCTTTTCTAAAACCACATAGCCTAAGCAGGAAACTAAAGACAACCAGAATTGATATTTTGAGAACTTTGCATACAACTGTTTCTCCTTCAAAATTCCTAAAACAATGTGAAGGTGACCTACACATTTCTCCTTACTAGTGGAGTAAACCAAAATGTCATCGATAAAACCTATGATAAAAGAATCCAATAAATACATGAAAATATCATTCATCAAGCTTATGAAGGTTGTTGGCACATTCATCAACCCAAAAGATATCACTAATAAATCATAATGCCTATTTTTAATGCTATAAGGTGTCTTAGGTATATCCTTAGGCCAAATTTTTAGCTGATGGTAAACCAACCTCAAGTCAATCTTAGAGAACACCAAAGAACCTACCAATTGGTTAAAAATATCATCTATATGGGGTAAGGGATACTTATTCTTAATGGTAACTTTGTTCAACTACCCATAATCAATGCACATTCTCATGCTACCATCTTTTTTTTAAAGAACAACACTGAAGCACCCTATGGTGAAACACTAAGATGAATAAATCTGATAAAGTAGTTTCTGTGACTAAACTTTTAGTTCCTTAAACTCCTTCAAAGCCATTGTAATGCCATGAGACAACCCCCTGGACATCACATGGTGCTTAGAACCATAAGTGATCCCAAGTTAACCTATTATACTGGCGTAACTCATAAGCAACTGAAATAAATACATAAAACTAGAAGTAATAAGTGAAAAACATGTATTTAGTGGAGCTTATTCAATACAACACTATTTGAGAACATTTATACTAAGACTAAATACATAAACTTTGACTAACTGTCTATGAAGCCTATATTAATACCGATTATAAGTAGCTGGGACATGACCCCCAACCATCCCTAATCAATATGACTGAATAAAATATAATACTAGAACTAGAGTTGACTCGAGTCCTCAAATAAAAAAAACTCATCACCCGCTGGATGAAAGCTTTGTTCTGTCTGATCATGGTGTTGTGGATTACAACTGGTACCTACATTATGAAGCAATGTATCCATATACAAATATATGTGGTTAGTACTTTGGAATGTACTAAGTATGTAGGGGTGAATGCAATAAGTAAAATTGAAGCTGAACGTACTTTCAAATCATGCATAGTAAGTGTAAAAGGACTCACCTTGATCATGAATAAAATAAAAATTTGAAACATCATAAAGCAAGAATAATAAAGCATAATCTGATAGGCTTAGTGAGTCATTTCACTTAGTTTCTAAATCTTTACATTTATTTCTTTGTGGGAGATTCTTATCACTAACATAAACCATGTGAGCTATCATGGAGTTCAATATTTTATCCACATCGAGGAGAGCTATTAAACCCCTGCCATCGAAATAGAACCTTAACCCATATTGGTAGAGGAGGGGATACTCTCTGGAGAGGCCCCTAAACTTAAAGCTACGGTGGCATGTAGTTTTTGGCGAATAGGATGTGCTAAAACCACATTCCCTTCTCAGTGCTAAATACTACTCTCAAAACATATACCTATATGCGTATACTTTTGAAATCCACATTAAAATAACATATGAGTTTATAAACTTAAAACCAATTATGCTTCTCTTACATAAATCATATTCATGAGGGTACTTGTGGATTTCTTGTCTTATCTTAGATCATAAGATCAAGATGAACTTTAATCATACAATAATACTTGTAACTTGATCTTATAAAATTAAACTTCTTGTAAACTTAGTAAATTATGCTTGAACTTGAAATCATTCTTTATCTCATAGATACTTCATATCAAATATCAAACTCAATGCTCAAATTGAAATCTTTTATCATTTCATCAAGCTTCATATCAAAATAATAAAATTAATCTCATAATAGCAATAATGTAAGCAATAATATGAGTATAGGTAAATTTTTATGCAAATTGAACTTTAAACTATATGATAACGCCATAATCTAAAAAAGATGAAAATTAGGTGTGAACACTATTAGAACCCTTGAGGATTGCATCCACAATGAAGGACCAGGTCCCTCAAAGTCAATCACAGGAAAAAACATAGTATATCAACAAGAAATAAAAGACAGTGAAGGAAGAGTAAAAACACAGGATTTTAACATGGAAACCCCCTTGCTCAAGAAAGTAAAAACCACGGCTGGCTATTATAAGCACCTCAGAATCAACTATAATCAACCTTTTGGTTAAAGACTCAATTTTAGCCTAACTCTAGACACCTTCTGCTTGTAGTAACTCTACTACAACCTAACCTTGGCAACTTTACCAAGACTCTCTCTACACTAGTTAACTCTAACTAGTTTTGGACTTAGGTAACTCTACCTAAGAACTCTCTAATAAAAAAAAGTTCATTACTTTTATAACATGAGTAATTCGTTTACAAATCAGGATTCACTCAAGAACACTCACACTTTTGTCTCACAAAAGAAACAAGAGCATGAGAAATACTTGAGCAATATAGTAAATTGGGTTTTTGACTTTTTCCTCTCTTCAACACTCTTTGTGTATTTGCAAAAAACCACTTGATGAAGAAGCTTATTTTTCCTTTTATAGACGAGTGATGATTAGAGATGAAATGTCACTGGAACAGGTGTCCAAATTAGTATAAGCAGCACCTGCCAGTTTGTTACACAAATGGACAAATCTGTGTAGACGCATGCTAGCTGTATTGTTGCCTTGAACATCCAGGGACCTGGTCCGTTGTAGTCTTCTGCTCATCATCAAAATTATATATAGCAATTTCCCCCATTTTGATAATGACAAACCAACCACAAAGCTTTGAGTATCAATAAATATGTATCAAATGTTTCCTCTATCATCATGCTTCCACCAATATACAACACAGGGACTTGGTCCTTTGTTGTCATTTGAAGCAAAAACTCTAAGCACATGAAAACATTTTCTTCCCTCCTCCATCATGCACCATTAATCCATTTAGTATATTTGCACACTTCTTTCTGTCAACATGTCATACATTAGCACAAACACCTGGTCCTTTAAACATAAAGTCAGTATTCCCTCTTTTGGCATCATTAAAAGGGAATAATAGTAAAGATAAGTACTATAATTAATTAAGAAGGGAATGAAATAAGAGGATTTGAATTTATAATTAAAAAGGTGATCGTTTGACATTTAAGAGATACTTTTTTGAATAGATGCGTCTGATGACAACAGTGTGACTCTTCACATTTGAATTTAATTGGCTATTTTTGTTAATATAACATATATGTGGTCTTTTCAAATAGAAATTTTATTAAATTTTAAGGAACATTATTTTGGTACTCACATGAGAGATGGGACCAGGTCCCTCTCCTTTTGAGTGAATTTTCAACTTGTGTTTGCTTTAAGTATTTCCTTCCAAAGCTGTCCCATTGGGTTTATACCTACAAAGGTATTATACTGAGTTAGATTATCATGTACCAATTCTACCAAGGATACCTACCTCCTGAACATAGCCAATTTTCTTAGGAGTCGCACTGATTCATATGTTATTCATTCAACTAAAGTGATGAGTTGTAAATTCACCACTCATTTGCACCCAAATTTGTGCACACTATAAATATTTAAAGTCATGATTGAGTTAACTTTGTTAGTTGAATGCACTAATTTTTGCATTTTGCAGGTATATAGGCGATGAGAAGGGAAAAATGGAATTGAGATTAAAAGGGATCAAAAAGAGAAGAGAAGGGCAAATATTTGAAAACCCAAAGTAGATCTGGCCTCAGTTATCACGATCACGAAGAGAGGACCGTGATTTTGGTAAGTCAAGATAGCCAAAGCCAGGTGATCGTGAGTATTTCACTGTATTCGCGAAGCCGTAATCGCAGAAAATATAGAGCGATCGTGGTATAGTAGGTGTATGCCTAGGGAAAATGAGTAATTTACTGTAGCCAACCCCAAATCCCATTTACGACAAAAAACCTTTCTTATTTAGGGATCCTTCACCATCTATCCTTCATCTTCATCTTAGCTTCTAAGGTTTTATCACTTGGAGCTTGGAGAAAAATTTGTACTAATCTTGAGATAAGAAGACATTAGAGTGACTCCTAACTGAAGAATTGACAAATCTTATTGAGGATTCATTGGAATATAAAGTGTGTCTTAAATTCTCTTTATTTTTCATGAATCAAATTGATGGAGATTTTGGTATAGTTTTATTTATTATCTTTATGAGTTGCTAGTTCTTCCTCTTGGGGTTATGTTTGAATAGGGTGCAAGTGTGTGTGGGTTGTTATTGTGAGCTTTAATTCTTAGTTAATATTGTTGGGTTTCACAAATGTTTGATTTTAAAATGGAATTTGTTGGTGAAATCCTCAATTTCCTTAAACCCCATATCATCCTTAAAAGAGGGATGTGGGTGATCCAGATCTTATATCATCCTTTAAAGAGGGATGTAGGTGACATAAGCATTTGTGAAAAATAAGATATATAATAGTTATTCCCTTTTTATTGTCTTAGAAATAAGGATAAATTGTGGAATTGCTATATCTTGGGAATCATCCTAGAAATAGGGATGCCCAATTGAGGTTTATGATGATTAGTTAACCACACCCATGAGGTATTCGAAAGAATCTGTGGGTGATAGTTTGGTACTTTGTTGTAAAGATAGTATTGAAAATCCCAAACCAAGCCTACTCGCGCATGCTTTAACTAAGATTTCAAGTTGATTTTCATGTACCCACACAATAGTTGCCTCTAGTAAAGCATACCCCTAAGATCCGTTCATAACTGATTAAGCTCCAATTATTCTTAGCCTCGAGATAGTCCTATAGAAGCCTTAATTTGTTGTATTTTCAAAACATTTAAAATACCCCAAAATATTTTTATCTTAGGTTTGAATTTAGCAAGCAACTTTTATTTTGAACTTACTCGATCTCTATTCACATTGTTCCTTGTGGATTTGACCTTGAATCTTGTTGGGTTTATATTGATAACGACCGCCTTGCACTTAATTTATGTGTAAGTTGAGCGTTATAATGAAACTTTTTCTTCTGAGATGGATTTCCTGGGGACCAGGTACCTTGAAATTATCTCTTTAAAAATGAGTCACTTTCACTTTGAAGTGTCTTAAGAGAGAGAATTCGGTCAGATATTCTAATATTGAGCTTAGAGCACATACTATCCCAAATCATTCCTGACTACAATCCCCTTTCTTATACCTGAAATCATGATCACAAGTTGGATTCGGTAACCCACTTAAGTTGAGTTCCCAGAGGGAGGATAATGGTTTGATCAAATCCTTTCCGCCCCATCTAGGCAGTGATGGCTCCCTCTTTACCTTTTTCAGAGACTTGAAGCCCTTAGAATGTCTATTTATGTATTGAATGTATTCAGTAGTCCTTAATTTATCCTTAAGCCAGTGCTGACATTTTTGTTTCAAATGTCCATCTCTTCCATAGTGAGTGCATAGGAGTTTGTGCCCTTTACTTCTATCATTAAGAGCAACCTTTTCTTCACACCTATCATGTTGGAATTCTCTTTGATATCTTAGGCCTCTATGATCATTAACACCTTGACTGGTCAAATTAGAAAGGTTCTGTGAAGAACCAATTTAAGAGATTTGTTAAGCTCTTCTTTCAAATGGACCAGGTCCTTTTCTAACTCTTCATTCTTGTGAAGTGTATACATAAGGTATTTTTTCTGAATCCTTCAATTTCTTCTCAAGATCAATCTGAAGCGTTGAGGCTTCTTTCTTTCCTGTACCATCTAAATTATTTACCTTCATCAGTTGAGTCATGCAGTTCAGATTTTTAGAATTCAATTTAATGACCATTTCTTTAGTTTCAAATATTTGAAGAGTTAAGGCGATAAACTCATGTTCTGGATTCTTTACTTTCTTCTCTAAGGCATTCTTCTCATCAGTTAGTTCATATGCAAAGTCTATCAACACATTGGCAAGCTTTTTTATCGTCCTAGTGGTGTAGTTATCTAAGTTTTCCTTAATATCAAAGAATTTTACCTCCTTTTCTTCTTCATACTCTGTATTTTCCCATGAATGCAAAGAACGAATCATAGACAACTAGAATTTCTTCCAATGCTAGCATAGAAATAGGACATGACCCGAACCAGGTCCTTGTCATGTCGGTGTCTCAAGCCCGACCGGAATCAGAGACTACATCCAAGACCCAACCATAACCACCCTATACCACCCCAATCCAGACGAATAAAGAATATATATATATATATATATATATATATATATATATATATATAACATAACATAACATAACAAAATGGAACAATCATAAATCAAATACAATCCAACAGTGTCCGCCCCAATACCAATACCAATTCCAAGGCTGACACCCATACTGACACCGCCCATACCGACCTATAGTATTCACACAAAGACTCTATCCGACAGTAAAACAATTTTCGATGGGGACATGCCCCCGACCACAGCCAAAACCAAAGTCTCTGGAATGACAAAAGTATGTAAAGAAATCCATAACATACAATAGAGCCTTTCGGGGTATGGAAGCTCACCACTTAAATCTAACACAAGTTGCCCCCAAATCTGATCACTGAGCAGAAGGAGTAGTATGGCCAGTTCCTGCATCGCGTGGGGAAACAACGCCTGAAGATGGGTCAATGGGTGAATGCTAGCATGCACTCAGGATAAGAATAAAATCATGCCATCATTTGAAATTAAGTAAATATCCAGATGCAATCACATTCATACATATATATACATCATACCGGAAAGGGGAACCAGATTTAGCATGCATTTAAAACCTTTAACCTGGGATTGTGTAGCTTGGCCATCCTAAAACCATACTTCACAAGTTACCAAGATTAAAAAAATTCAAAATAAAAAGCACTAATTCATAATTCAAGTAACTACACTTAATCACTTTCAAATAAGTAGAGGCGTCGCATGTCCCTCTCACACCATATAATCATCATAAAATTCCTGTGGATTTCAAAGCCTTCTACAGCAAACAATCCCACCTTAACACTACATTTAAAGACTTCATTATAAGAAAATATAGAGAAATCAACTTACCTTTGCTTGGCCTAAATTGAAGAGAAAGAGCGAAGCGGTTAACTGATTGTCTTGAAAAGCAAGAGCACTGAGCTTGTTTTAAACACCAAGACAACCAAATCACCTAATCAAGGCATTGTGAAATGATATCAATAACTAACAACAAGTTATTATCATCCAAGCAGTATTATTAGTATAAACAACTGATAGTAATATTTTCTGACAAGAAAAGTTCCCAAAATAACATTTGAACGAAAAAATTCAATCTTTGTAAGCTAATAATTAGATTTAAAATTAGCAAGTTGAATCTGAAATTGTCAACTTACTGAACTGCTGTCGATTTTTTCATGAAAAAGTTACATTTTTTTGGTTTAACATACAAACGAGTGATTGATTATTAAACTTAAATTTACCAATCTGTCATGATAAAGTTAATCAATGGATGTAAAATCAAAGTACTCTTTTTAGCTGGTGCTAACTTGTTGTACTAGACTAGTACCTATTCGATTTAAGCCTTACAATCTTTAAATAAAAAAATAATCTATCCAACTTACTGAACTACTATCGCAGGAGCTGCTGTCGTCGCGGTGCTGCTGTGTACTTTAGATATTGTGAGGTGTATGTGGGTATTATGGGTACTATCAGGTATTATGTGGCCCTAAACCCAATCACTTATGCTCGACTTTTACTAAAAAATAAAAATTTTAATAAATTATATAATATTTATAATAATGTACTAGATACATCATACACACAATTTTACTATCCCATAATAATATACAAAGGAAAAAGGACAATTAAGATTGGGTTAGGTCGAGTCATTAATGGTTATTACCAAAATAAGAGGTTGCTTTATGATTTAAAAAAATTATCATTCGAAATATGAACACTTGTGGTCGATTTTTATTAAAAAATTAAAATTTTAATAAATTATATAATATTTATAACAACATCTAAATAATTTAATGTAATGTGTTTATATATAAATCAGATAATTAGTTATTTTATCATCACATTAACACGAGTAGTATATTTCCTCAATCGTATAATAATATCAATGAATTTTCAAATTAAGATAATTTTTTGGTTAATTAACTTTTAAATACGATATTATATATATATATACACATACCTCATAATACAGCGTGTTAATCAGATAAATTATAGATTAATTGTCTTACCTTATTACAATTTCAACAATATACACGTGTCTATATTGACACAATTAGTATATCTATTTTCTCAATAGTATGATATCATCGTATTATTCAAAATATTTTGATATATAGATTTAGTTATCTAGCTTTCGATTACTGCATATGTCACTACACGAGATATACATATATATATATATACATATATTCAATTGGCTATCAGCTTTCAAATACGTACTATATACATCACATATATGATTTGACTATCGCATAATAATATACAATGTATTTCACATATACTCAGATGAATTATCGGTTAATTTATCTTATGTTATTATACCTTCACTACATAATATGTATATACTATATATACACCTATGCATACACACATATATACACACTATCGACTATATCAAGTTCTAAATACGTACTATATACATCACATAAAATACACAAGCATATTATCCCATAATATAATGCGACGTATTTCATATACATACTTTGATGAGTTATCCATTAATTTGATTAGGTTAGATTAATATAACTTCAACGTACAGTATATTATTAGTTCTATTGTTTCAAATCAAGGTATTCAATATATTCTGATAAATTATCAGTTATATATGTACGTTACATTATTATAACTGCAATGTAGCATAATATCATTACCTCAACTGTATGAGATATGACATATTCATTTATACAAAGATTATGCATGTTTAACGTCATTTAATGTATATAGAAAGGAAAATATTTCTTTTATATATTAAAACATAAGTAAAAGATAGAGATAATGTTTAACGAAATTTATTTATTTTATCTGATATATTTCTTAGTATAATCTTTTTACAAAATCAAAGATTGGTTGATTTTTATTATTATTATATTGGTTGTCGACTACGTGTGATTAGTGTAATTTAAAAAAAATATATTTAATTTTACAAATAATTATTTTTTAATAAAAACCGACCACAAATGGTCTCTTTTTTAAAATATTTTATTTTTTTAATATAAAAGCGACCAAAAGTGGTTGGTTTCCTAAATAATTTTCTTTTTTATATTTTTTAATTCCAAAACCGACCATTTGTGGTCGCTTTTATAAAATATTTTAAATTTAATTTTTAAAATAAAACTGACCACAAATGGTCACTTTGTAAAAAGACTTTTTATTATATAAATAAAACCGACCACAAGTGGTCGATTTTGTTTTAAAAAATTCTTTTTTATTTTTTTAATTCGAAAACCGACCACTTGTGGTCGCTTTTATAAAATATTTTAGATTAAAATTTTAAAATAAAACCGACCATTTTTAATAAGAGACCACATGTGGTCGCTTATTAAAAATACTTTTTAATAATATCTTTTAAATAAAACTGATCACAAGTGATCGTTTTTTTAAAATTATTTTCTTTTTAATTTTTTCAATTCCAAAATCGACCACAAGTGGTCGCTATTTCTTTATTTTTTAAAAAATAAATAATAATTATTATAAAAATTATTGAAATGATTATTTTGAAATTTTAAAAGATAAAAGCAACCACACGTGGTTGTTTTTTTAAAAAATTATTTTTTTTAAAAAAATAAAAAATTGGCCACATGTGGTCGGTTTTTTTGTGACCACAAGATGTGGTTGGTTTTTTATGGTCGAAAAAATTATTTTTTTAGTAGTGCTGGTGCTATAGTCATCCATTGGTATTGCCGGAATCTAGCCTAAAATTTAGGCAACTCAGCCATATCTGCGGTGGTTAAACTTCTTTTAAGATAGAGACTTCTCTTGATTCTTCCATTAGCCGGGAGTATGCTTAACCCATCATTGTATATTTCCTACATCTCGGGGTACCCCCACTGTTCAACGGTAGGCACCAAAGCTAGCTCAATAGGTAGAGGTAGATCTTGTCTGTCAATTGGAGTCACATCTACTTCTTCCTCACTTGTATTCTCTGATTCTACTTCTACAGAGATGGTATTTTCATAATCTCCACCGTTCTCTTTAGACTGGGACAGTGTTTGGGGTGGTAAAGTGTGGGGGTTATTCTTTCTTGGCCCTCCCCTGAAGTCACTTTCTTTCCTCTCGTTTGTCTTTTGTCTCTTGTCGTACTTTCCCCTTTATTGTATATTTAATGAGGTCACTGCCACTACTGCATGATTTTGTGTCCTTATTCATTACTTGATAATCAGATTTTAGGGCAGATTTCTTCGTACTTCCCTTCTTTGCTACTTGTTTTGAAGATGAAGTACCTTTAGGATCCATGAATACTTATTACAAATTATCAATTAGTCATATCTAAGTAATGGTAAAGGAAAATAAGAAAATTCTGTGTCAATGTGCCATACTAGATTTCATATGACTTGGGGGTCTTAGTCGTATGCACTAGATATGGCTCATATGTATCATTTTTCAGTTAAACAGTGTATACATAAATGTTTATAGGTTAGCTTACGAGTCTTCCTAACCAGTCGTAAGGACAGTGTACGACTTGTTACCAACTCTTGTAAGTAGACCAAAAACAAAACTCTATTATGTGTTACCTCCCCAAGTCATTAAGAATTTTGGTTACAAGTCTTAGGGTTGGATACGACTTACATAGGCAAGTCATACCCATATTAGAATCTACACCCCGCTAGACTTCTATGTTATTAGTGGTTATGAGTCTCATCACGACTCATTATGTGTAGGTACGAGTTGTAAAGAGTCTCATATCCACTGCAACATAAAGGTATAGCTTATGAGTTGATTCCAATATACAATCCCCAAACTACCCTTTATAGTACAACATTATCACCCCATTTTAATCCAAAAACAATATTTTTAGTACATAAATTCAATTTCACCCCCAAATCCCATTCCAAACTCGATTTCTAAGCACTAGGGTTCAAGTTTTCAATACACATAGATATTCAACTTTAAGAGATACAAAAAATGCAACTTATTTTCAACTTCAACTTAAAATGTAAAGAATTTAAGTTCAAAGACTAACTTGAGTGTTGAGATCTTTAGGTTTCTTCGATTCTATCACTTTTCTTACCCAAATTCTTGTGTAATTTGTAAAACACGAGAGAACCCAAAGAATTTGAGTTTGTTTCAGAGTGATTTCGTGCTTTATGAGCTTCTAATTTGACAACAATAGAGATTTGTAATGTCAAGTACCCGAACCGGGTACCCCTCTTTTGTTTGAAATAGGCTAGCTGGGCCGAATTGACCTGCAAACCTCGACTTTGTAAGTTTGGTTACGAGTCATGTGAATGACTCATAACTAATGCTTATAGGTCTTTTCCTCCTTCGTAAAGACTGGGAACTTTTTACCTGGTTCTGGAGTCGATACAACTCAGTGTGATAAATTGTAACCTAAGGTTATGAATTATTATAAGAGTCGTAAAGACTCTGAAAACTTTTACCTGGATTTAAATCAACTCCTTGGTCCTTATCACCCTGACTCATGAGTCCTCACATTAAGGCATGACTCATGAAGAGCCTGTATGAGCTTGTTTTCTGTAATTTTTGGCTATTTTCTGCAGTTTTTATTCCTACATACTGAACATATTTATTACCCCGTAAATCATTAGGTAACAAAAGATGGGTTTCCTCCCATTCAGCGCTTGATTTAACGTCGCGGCACGACGTGACTAAGTTTGATACTAGATTTCTCCAACTAGCCTGGTGGTTTGCCTCCCATGCAACACTTGATTTAATGTCGTAGAATGATGCAATTGCCTTGTTTACTCAAACTTCACCAAGGTCTATCTAAAAAATCATACTAACTTTTTCTGTGTTACCCATGTGATGCTTTACTCTTGGTCCATTCACTTTGAACGAGGCTTCACACTCTTCAATTCCAATGCACCATATGGAAAACTATATTCATCGTAAATAGACCATACTGGCTCAAATTCAACTTACCTGGAAACAAACGAAGTCTAGAATTATAAAGCAATACCCGATCACCTTTTTTGAATATCCTTTTCTCAATCTTGCGTTCATGATGCAACTTTATCTTTTCTTTGTAAAGTGCCTAACTTTCATATGCTCGGAGTAGGAATTCATCCAAGTCATTCATCTTATTCATCCTTCACTTTGTCGTATCCTGCCACTTGAAATTCAGCCTTTTTAAAGCCCACAGTGCTTTATGTTCAAGTTCAACAAGAAAGTGACATGCCTTGCCATAAACGAGCAGATAAGGAGAACCATTAATGGGAGTCTTGAAAGATGTTTAGTAAGCCCATAATGCATAATCTAGCTTTTTTGACCAATCAGTCCTATTGGCATTCACTGTCTTAGCCAAGATGAACATGATTTCTCTATTGGACACCTCAACATGTCCACTAGTCTTCGGATGATAAGGTGTTGCCACCTTATGTTTCACTCCATACTTCTCAAGCAGACTCTTTAATAGGTGATTACAAAAATGTGGCCCAACGTTACTGATGATAACACGTGGCATGCCAAATTGAGAAAACATATGCCTTTTTAAGAATGCGGTGACACTATGTGCTTCATTGTTAGGGAGCACAACCGCTTCCACCTATTTAGAAATATAATCCATAGCCACAAGAGTATATTTCATGCCAATTGAGCTCACAAAACGTTCCATGAAATCCACACCCCATTCATCAAATAATTCCAAATCTAAAATAAGAGTCATTGGAAGTTAATGGCATCTAGAGATGTTACCTTGGCGTTGACATTGATCATAAGCTCAAGAAAAATCATGTGCATCTTGGTAAATTGTTGGGCAATAGTACCCCCATTGCAAGATTTTGTGTGTTGTGCGGGTTCCTCCATGATGATCCCCAACTGGTGACGAGTGACAAGCCTTAAGTATGCTCATCATCTCCACCTCAGGTATACATCTACGAATAATCCCATCTGCACAAATTCTAAACAAAATAAGGTTTATCCTTGAAAAATTTCCTTCATGCATAAACTTCTTTCTTTGTTGAAAGGAAAGGTCTTCTGGGACTTGATCACTTGTTAGATAATTTTCATAGTCAACAAACCATGGATTAGATCTCAAGAAGTAGTCAATATTAAATCATCTAGAAAATTGTCATCAATCTTAATCCTATCTTCAATTTTTTGCATAGCTTCCTCCTTAAGTCTAGACAAATGATCTGCAGCTTGATTCTCAGTGCCTTTTCTGTCCTTGATCTCAAAATCAAATTCTTGCAGCAATAGGTCTCACCTAATCAGTCTAGGCTTTGCATTTGTTTTTTCCATTAAGTATTTCAATGTTGCATGATCATTGTTCACAATCACCTTTGTCCCAATCAAATAAGACCCAAACTTCTTAAAGTCAAAAACCACTTCCAATAACTCTTGTTCTATGACTGTGTAGTTCTTTTGTGCAGGGTTTAGTGCCTTGCTAGCATAGAATATTGGATGAAGAATCTTTTTTTTCATTGGCCTAGTACAACATCTAAGGCTAATCCTCTTGTGTTACACATAATCTAAAATGGCAAGGACCAATCAAGGGACACGAGGATAGGAGCAGTCATCAACTTCTCTTTCAGACATTTAAAAGCCTTCAAGCATGCTTCAATAAAATAAAATTTCACTTCTTTCTCAAGAAGCCTAAAAAGAGGGATGGAAATCTTAGATAAATCCTTGATGAATCTCCTATAAAACCCAGCATGTCCTAAAAAGCTTCGAACATCCTTCACAGAAATTGGTGGAGGTAATTTCTTGATCATTTTAATCTTTATGCTATCTACCTGATTACCCCTTTTTGAAATCTTGTTCCCAAGCTTAGGACCTTTTTTCACCATAAAATGGCACTTTTCCCAATTAAGTACCAAGTTTCATTCCTCATACCTTCGAAGACCATTTGCAAAGTGAACTAAGCATTCATCAAAAGAATCACCAAGGACTAAGAAATACTTCCTAAATATTTTGATGGTGTTTTCTCCCATATTAGAGAAGATTGACATCATACATCTCTGAAATGTGGTTGGACCGTTGGATAACCCAAATAGTATACGTCTGAATGATAAGGTCCCATACAGACAAGTGAAGGTTATTTTATCTTGGTCCTCAGGTGCAATAATGATTTGGTTGTATCCTGAGTACCTGTCCAGAAAATAGTACCACTCTCTGTCCATAAGTCTATCCAGCATCTGGTCTATAAAGGGCATGGGAAAATGGTCCTTCTGAGTCCATGCATTCAGTTTCTTGTAATCCATACAACACTCTTTATCCCATGACTGGCCTCATTGGCACTAGCTCATTCTTCTCATTAGGCACAATAGTAATACCACCTTTCTTCGGAACACATTATACCAGACTAACCCACTTACTATCAACAATGGGATACACTCCACCAGCATCTAACCAGTTGATTATATCTTTGTTCACCACCTCCTGCATAAGAGTATTGAGTCGATGTTGATGATCTATACGTGCAACACAATCTAGTTTAAGTTTGATCTTATGATTACAAAGACCAGGTGAGTTACCCATAATATTTGCAATGGACCATCCAACGGCCCTCTTGAATTTCTGCAACACTGATAATAAAGCTTTTACTTCTGTCTCAATCAAATCATTTATAGTGATTACCGACAAAGTGTTGTCAGCCCCTAAAAATGCATATCGCAAATGAGAAGGGAAAGCCTTCAACTCTAAGACAGATGGCTCCTCAACAGATGGGCAAGCAGGTAAAGTGGTTCTATTTTTTATATCCAAATCAAGCTTCTTTGGTGCGTAATTATAAGAAACACTCCCATAGAGTGCACATACCAACTAATCATAGTCATCAATACCATCACTAGTGAATTTTATGATCATGGTTGCTAGAGATTCAACACTCAACTTCTTTAATAGGAATATCATCAGAAGCATCTTCCCAAATAGTCACTAAATCAACATCATAGAATGAATCCATCTCCTCATCATACACATTAATCATGGATATCACTCCTAACTCATCAGGTTGCTTCATGTATTTGCATACATTAAATATCACCTGTTCATTATTGAGTCTAAGTATCAGATGTCCTAGCTCTAAAGTAATCAACATCCTTCTTGTAGCCAAGAACGGTCCTCCTAAAATAATTAGGACTTGAAAGTTTACTTCACAATATAATATCACAAAATCAATAGGAAAGATGAAAGAAGCTACCTTCACCAATACATCATATAGAATATCAATTGGCTTTTTAACCGTCTGATCCGCCATCACTAGTTTCATGGTGGTTGGTTTACGAGCTCCCAACCCCAACTATTTAAACACTACTAATGGAATGAGGTTGATACTAGAACCCGAATAATATAATGCCCGAGTGAAGTTGAAAGATCCAATAGTGCAAGGTATGGTGAAAGAACCAGGATTCTCATTCTTCTGTACCAATAATCTAGTAGCTACAATACTATAGTTATGAATATTATCGACTGGCTCATAACTGACTAACCTCTTCTTGGTGATTAGATCCTTCAGGAATTTTGTATATCCTGGCATTTTCTCTAACGCCTCTACAAGTGGAATGATGACTGACAACTCCTCTAACATAGATAAATTTATGATACTTATCCTTTTCCCGCTTTTTTTTCAACTTTTATGGAAAAGAAAGGAGAGTTTTTAGGATGGACTTCAAAATAGGCTCTTCAACCTTTTTTTTTCCTTTATCTTTATTGCTACTACTCTCTACATCAATATTATCATCATCATTCTTTTGTTCATCTACAGTGGGTACAGGTCGGTCTATAGTGGTTTTACTACCCTAAGTGGTAATGGCATGGAAGTTATTATTCTTTGGATTAACCATCATGTTACTAGGGAGAGTGACAGAATGCC
Organism: Capsicum annuum; assembly: GCF_002878395.1. NCBI lineage: Eukaryota > Viridiplantae > Streptophyta > Magnoliopsida > Solanales > Solanaceae > Capsicum > Capsicum annuum. The sequence continues at coordinate 79,360,825 of NC_061120.1, read as the reverse complement.
TTTGATTTACTGTGGCTATTACCTAACTAAATTGGTGCTCTAATTGTTTGATTGCGGCAGCATATGACTTAACTTTCTGGTTTAGCCCTGATAGATCTATCTTAATCACCTTAAGATAGCTCTCTTGACTTTCTTGACCCTTGACTAATTTTGACAAAAGTGACTCCATTCTAGTTCCTTAATCACGATCACTTGGTGGAACAAACCTATCACTCTCTTTTCTTTGAAATCATTTTTCCTTCCCTAATCACCATCTCTCTCTATTTCTGTCTCTGTATCTATCACTATAATAGTTATAACTTTGATTTCCTTGCCCTTGGGATCAGAAACCCATAAAATTTTGATCAAGATACTTTAATTCCTCTTCAGGTTCAGTCTTAACAGTCCTAGAATTAGGCCTTTATTCCCCAACTACATTCACTTTCTCGGCATTCATCATTATAAATTATTTTGTGAGCAGCCCAATATCTGTTTGAAGTTGTAATACAAAATCCTAACCATCTCCATAATCATTTGATGCTCTAATAGCATATGTACCTGCACCACACTCAGTATCTCTAGTACGCCATCCTCTATTAGTCACCAAAAAATCATCCAGCATATACTGTGCAGTATCTTACCGAATACACATAAATACACCCCCCAAAATTGTATTTGACATTGCTCTTGAACCGACATTTAGTGATTTGTAGAAGATTTCCAACAAGTTGGCCACTTTGATTCTGTGATTAGGTACCATGCTCAACTTCTTCTTGAATTTAAATAATGCCTTATATATGGACTATGCAGGCAACAATCTGAAATTGTAAATTTCATCTTTCAACTATAGCATTCTTGTAGGGGGAGAATATGTTTAGAAATTATCTGTGCAACTCGTACCAAGTAGTGATTTAACCACTCAGAAGTTTCCCAAACCACAGTGATGCTTCTCCTATCATTGAAAATAGGAATAACCTCAAGCTCAAAGCTTCTTGGTCTACCCTTAAAATAGTATATGACGTACAAATCCTAGTAAAATTACTAAGATGCATGTTTGCATCATCAGTAACTGATCCCTAAAATACGCCCTTTAAGTTTAAAAATTGGATCACTGCACTAGTAATATAAAACTTAACATTGAAGGGTAGAGTAGGAGAAACGATGGCTCCTGTTTTAGTAGGTTCAACATAAACCATATCCTCTTATTCATTGTATAGTTGCATATGGTGACATACAAGAATCAATGGAGCTTTGCCTCTCTAAACTCTATCCCGACACTTGATCTCTTGTCGAGGCCTAGCTAGTCCTCCTTTCGCCAATCTGGCTAGTTCTTCCGCTAATAAATATTCCGTCTATTGATCTATAACATTTTGTGGATCACCTAGCGTATGTAGAAGTTTTGTATAAGGATTAACATGTGGAGGAAGGGGTACAATTTATGGCTCTTAAGCTCAAACAAGAACACTATTATTAACTTATTCCGACATCCTTTGTGGTGTATAAGGAATTTTTTCTGGCTCTGGATCAAAAGGGAGTAAGGGATTTTCTCTACTCCCAGTGTTGGACATACACCGACAATACCAAATCAAGAACAGAAAAAACCCGTGAATTTCACCACTTTAATTAACAATTCAAACTGTCTTCCCCCACAATGACACCAAAATTTGATGTCACCCAAAACTAACCTCCAAATAAGTATGCTACAATCGAGGCCAAATATAGTAAGAAAACTAGGTTGGGTTTGAACCTATAGGGAAAACGTTGAACAACTTCTTAACTTGATGAAATTCAGGAGCGATGCAGAAAAGTAAATGGGGGGGATTTGGAAATCAATAGTAAGTAGTAACCAAACTTGAATTCTTTGAGTTTGTAAATAATAGATGATGAACAATAGGACTATGTTTCCTTAGATTCTCAACTCCTTAAATTTCTCACGTTCAATCCACCAATTTTACTGCTCTGCATGTAAAGTTGACAAGATATGTATTATCAACCGTCTTATGAATGGTTTATAAATCTCACCCTTTATCTTGTAAGTCTCAGAGCATCATATTATTTGTCCTTGTTGATGACTTTAGTTCAACTTTCACCTTTTGGGTCTCAAGTTTATTAGATGAGATGGCAGAATAATAAGATGGAAGTGAATCTCAAATTACTATCTTAATCCCCTTTTCCAAATCTCAAACTCCTTTATGAGGACGTTCTCAAATATAGGAAATCCTCAAGGTTTTACAATAGATCTGAGGTCAATTAGGATGAATAAGATTAAGATACATGAAGCTACAGTAGAATAGATCGATCTCCCACTTTCTTTTGACGTAGTTAATCCGCTAGGGTTCCCACAACCCTAGTCAAGGAAACTAGTCGCTCATGTTCATGCAAAAATCCATGATAATTAATAAAGAACACATGTAATTAATTGCATAAGAATAAGAAGAAGAAAATCTGAAGTCTTCAATTGAATAAAAACCCAAAAATTACAAAAACAGAATCGTAATGATCAAACTAATGTAAAAGTTCATAAAAGTATGTTAAAGAATGTGAAAGAATGTCTAAGAATGTCACCTACTAAGGGAATAACCCTAAGGCATTTAAGAATGTCATGTCTAAGAATGTCACCTACTAAGGGAATAACCCTAAGGCATTTAAGAATGTCACCTAATAAGGGAATAATGCTAAGGAATTTATAGTATCTGAAAACAACCCAGAAATAGTAATTAAAATGGATTAGGAAAAATAAGTTGGCACAAGGTATGACTCGCGTTATCCACTCATAAGGTATTCTTATGAGTTGTACTATGCTACTCGTATGCTTTCTAGTGAATGATCTTCCAAGGCTCTAATCTTATGTTGTATTTATGACTCATACTCATGATTCGTACCTTGAACACATAACTCATGGTCTTCACTCAGTACCACCTGGGTATTCATCTTTCCATGCTCTGGTCACTGGTTTACTTAAGGATACTTAATATGAGTCATACTCTGATCTTCTGACTCGTCTTCTTTTGAAACTTCACCCTGAATCTAACTTTAGTTTCTGTTCTCTTGCTGACTATTTCTCTAGACTCGTAGCCTCATCTTACAATTTTATTCTCCAGTCATATCATCTCTTCACTTAGCTTTTCTTATTGGCTGTTGTTACTATTATCCTTATGAGTCAACCTATGAGTTGTATGATGTTTTGACGACCTATAAGGTGACTCGTATAATGCATAAATTTTATCTTTTTAATTGTTTTTTCTTCTAATTTCATTCCAAGACTTTTATTCATCTTCTTTACCTGCAACAACCACATCATATCTACCAAAATAACCTAAGTCAATGCATAAATTATTTGTTTTAAGCATCGAAAGTGTCATGTTTCCTCAGTGCATCAAGAGTTGCCTAAGACTGAAAGTGGTTAGAGTTAACCAATGTTGAGAAGTCTTGGCAGAGTTGTCAAATTCGGATTGTAGTAGAGTTACTACAAGTAGGAGGAGCCTAGCATTAGGCTCAAGTTTGAGTCTATAATCAAGAGGTTGATTATAGTGAACTTTTAAGAGCTTGTGAGGGTAAGCTGTGGTTTTCCTCCCTTGATCAAGGGGGTGGATTGAATCTTGAGTTATTTAAGTTTCCTTCACTGGTCTATGTTCCTGTTTAAACTTACTATTTTATTATATGTGATTGACTTTGAGGGACCTGGTCCCTCACAGTGTGGTGCAACTCTCAAGGTTTCAACAATTAGTATCAGAGACATAACACTCCAAAAGGTTCACACCTAGAGTGATTTGGTTAGTATGGCTTCTCCACCTAAGTTGGAAGAAGGGCAACATACCACTAAACCACCTAGATTTAATGGGCAGTATTATGGGTGGTGGAAAACTAGGATATTTGACTTTATTATGGCTGAGGATAATGAACTTATGGACATAATTCTTGGTGTCCCTTATGTTCAAGTTAAAGAAGTAAAATAAATAGAAATAACAAGAATGGTATTAAAGAGCAGAAGATACTTCAATGATGAAGATAGAAAGAAAGTTGAAAAGAATTAAAAGCAAAGAAACTGCTAGTAGATGGTACTGGACCTAATGAATATAACAGGATCTGACCTTATAAAAATGCCAAGAAGATCTGGGATTGCTTGAGGACTGCTCATGAAGGTACTACTGATGTGAAGGATAAAAAAGTAGACATGTTTACTAATCAGCATGAAACCTTCACTATGAAAGAAGGATAAAACATCCAAGAAATTCATACAAGATTCACTTATATCACAAATGAGCTTAACTTCTTAGGATAAATGATTCCATTATATAAGCAAGTAAGAAAGATTCTTGGTGTTTTTCCTAAGACCTGGGAAAGCAAAATGGAAGTAATGACTTAAGCAAGAAACTCTAAGAACCTTACTATAGATGAACTGATTAGAAATCTAAAAAACTATGAGCTCAAGAAGCAGCAAGGGCTGGATAAGAATAAAGTAAAAAGGGAAAAATCCTTGGAATTAAAGGCTTCAAAATATAACTCAGCAGAAAAGGAAACTGATGTTGCCTATTTGGAAAAAACTATTGTCTAATCCATGTGAAAGAGTGGTCAGTTCCAAAGAAGAGGAAGCAGTAACAAATGAGGAAGCAATGTTGAAATGTGTCACAAATGTTGAAGTACTGAGTACTTCATTAAAGACTATCCAATGCACAAGATGGTTTACTAGGAATACCTCAAGACTAGAGGTGATAAGGGAAAGAACAGGGACCAGGTCCTTGAAAAATCAAGAATGAAGATTGCAACTGAGTATGTCGTAAAGAAAGCTCTATCAGCATGGGGAGATTTTTCCAGTGAATCTGATGAAGATGAGAAGTCTAGATATATTTATATGCTAGTAATGAAAGATAGTCCAGTTATCTATGATTCTTTGTTTTCCTTCATGGTCAACACAAAAGATAAAGAAGAAAATGAGGTAACTCTTTCTGATATTAAGGAAAACCTAGATAACTACACTACTAGGAAGATAAAAAAGCTTGCAAGTATGTTAATAGACTCTGTATGTGAGCTAACTACTGAGAAAAATGCATTAGAGGAGAAAGTAGAGAATTAATAGCATGAGTTAATTTCCTTAACTCTTCAGATATCTAAACTAAAGAAATGGTTACTAAATTGAAATCTAAAAATCAGAGTTGTATGAGTCAACTGAAGAAGGTAAATGATTTAGATGATAAAGGGAAGAAGCAATCTTCGAGGATTCAGATTAATCTTTAGGAGAAACTGAGGGATTCTCAAAACCACCTTATATATCTACTTTACAAGAATGAAGAGTTAGAAAGAGACATGGTCTATTTTAGAGAAGCTCAACAAATCTCTTAAATAGATTGCTTCTTCATAAATTCTTTCTAATTTGATTAGTAAGGGAGTTAATAATGGAAAATTCCTAGGCTATCAAGGCGAATTCCAACCTACTGGGTCTCAAGGAAATATTATCTATGATGTTAGAAACAAAGGGCACAAAATCATATGCACTCATTATGGAAAAAATGGTCACACCAAAGAAAAATTGTCAAAGCTAGATGAGAGTAAGAATGAATTGTTTAGATATATTCAGCAGGAGAATACACAGCCTAAGGGCTTCAAGTTTCTAAAAAGGGTAAAAAGGAACTTTCTACCTAGATGGGCCAAGAAGGTTTTGATCATACCATTGTCCTCCTACTGGGAACTCAAGCTCAAGTGGGTTCCTAAATCCAACAAGTGATCATGGTTCCAAGTATGAGAAAAAGGATTGGAGTCAGGAATAGGCTATTAATAGTATGTGCTCAAAGCTTAATTTTATAAGGTATGGCTAATTCTCTCACTGTCAAGACACTTTAAGTGAAGGTGACTCATTTTGAAATAGATGATATCAAAACATGGTCCCTAGCAGAATGTAGATGAAAGTTCTAAGACAGAAAGAAAATTTTATGGATTGAATAAAGAGGGGTGGTGGTGTTGAAAATTATGGATAGCAGACTAAAAAATAAATATGATAATGGTGAGGATTTAAAATATTAGTCACCGATCCCCACTTAAGTAGAAGATCATCTAGAAGGGATCATGCTAAAATTCCCAAGGACCTATTCCCTAGGAAACTTATCTCAGTAGGAGAAGCTTCAGCAGCTTGAATAAAGTTAAGTCTGGTACCTGCTCTCTAAACCTTTTTTAAGAACAAAGTTCTAAAATAAAAAGGGTGTGTAGAGGGTAAAGCATGGACTGACCAAACTAACCTGACCTAACATGTGTATAAGTGTCTCTCCTCAAATCTGGATATGATAAAGAGATAGGTATCCTTGGTAGAATAGGTGTATATGATTCTAACTCATTATTATACCTTTGCAAGTATACACCCATGGGAACAACTTAGGAAGTGGACAAACGTGACAAGCACAAATTTGAAAATTCACTCAAATGAGAGGGACCTGGTCCCATCTAAAGTTAGTTCCTAAATTGGATACTCTATTACTTATAAAATATTGTCTAAAAAGGGTCATGTGTCTTTCTTTCTCTGCAAAAATAGTCAGTTCTTTTACAAAATGAAGATTCACTCTTATCCTCACTAAAATGACAATTGTCACTTATCTAAACTACTAAATTAAACCTTCTCCTATTCTTCTTCAATAATTTCCACTCATATTCCTAAATCTCTATTCTTCTATAATCCAAATGAGTTCCTTTTCATCTCTCTTACTCTCAAAATCAAATGTCTGATAATTCTACTTTCTAAAACTCTACTAACAGTCTTGAAATAGATAAAACCCATAAAATAAAGTTGAACATTCCCAATACTCTGACCCTTCAACAACAAAATCCATAGTGAACATCATCTTAAGTCTCTAACAAGAACTTGAGCCAACTTTAACCATTGAGTCATCTATAGGAAATCTAAAACCCTCAAACGAGTTAGTTTCCATTGAATCTTCCTCAACCCTAGAAATTTATGTTAAACAAATCATGGTAGAGGATCCAAATCAAGGCTTTGGGTCACTAATTGAATAGAAAATCTTTCAACCCAAAATTACTCGTTCCTCAAAAGGGTCAAAAGCATCTAAAGATTCTCAGATCCTTGGGTTGTCTAAAGAACTCAAAAAAGCTAAAACTTTTAAAAACTTGCAAAAACCAAGATCTTCTACTCCCTCAAACTCAAATCCTATTTTTCCTAGTTATTTGGTGAAGAAATTCTGGTAAAAAGGGTTGATTTTTCTTGTAATGTGAACTAGGTAGCTGCTCTACTTTTCAAAAGTAGCGGTATGGACTGTATGCATTTTACCCTCTCCAGACCCCCATTTGGTAGGAATTCACTAGGTTTGTTGTTGTTGTTTTTGTGAACTAGGTAGCTGAAAATTTACTACAACTTTCATATGACACTAAGGAAAGCTTAGTTAGTGGAGAAGAATAGGAAGTAGGTGATAAGGATAAAGTGAATAAGGGAAAAAATATGTTGGTACCTCCAAATGAGGAGGATGAGTAGGAATTGCCTCTAAGATGGTCGGGAAAGAAACTAAGGAAAAGTGTAGGTAAGAGATAGTGGTAGACTCTGAGGTAAAAGTGACTAGATCCTATTCTACAAAAGGATCTAAAAAGAAAATGTTTGAAGATGCCATGAAGGCTAACAAGACTTCAACCATAAAAATAAGAAGGCTTAAGAAAACTATTGCAGCAGTAGATAAAGAAAATATTAAAGCTATTGAGGTTAAAGAAGGAGAGGGCATATATTAAAGAGTTGCCACTGCTACCAAGAAAAGAAGAAAGGAAGTTCATATTGATGAGAGGACTAGGCTCTTTAAGTCAAAGTCTTGTAGCCCTATTGGAATGAGGCAGAAACACATAGCTATCAAGAAAAGTAACGACTCTAAAAATCCTGGTCCCAAGAAGAGAAAAGTTGTGATTGAAAAAGTAGAGGCAAAAGTAAGACCAAGAGAAGCTGAAGGAGGAAGATATGAAGGATGTGGCCAAATAATAAAGGAATAAAATATTGATGACACAGAGGTTCTGTCAGGAAGAACTTTTGATCTCAACATATATGAAAAGTCTGGAATGAAAGAGTTGGTCAAGTATGTCAGACACCAATTTTGGCTGCACTTATTTGAGGAATCAAATCCCATAATGTTTGAAATGAGGTTAGAGAATTTTATTATACCATGGAATTCTCAGAAGATAGGCTAAGTCTAGTGCCTAAGTACAGGAAAAGCTTATCCAACTAGATAAAGAGACGTTAGGTAGGATCTTGGACTTACCTATTATAGGTATGAGAACTATAGTAAAGTAATAACCTACAACTAAGTTTATGATTATTGTCTCAAAGGTAGAAGGGACCTCAAGAGTTGCAGTGAAAAAGAAGTTTTTAATTAGCGGGTTTTAGCTGGTATTTTAGTTCATCAATAAGATCCTGTTACCAAGGTCTGAGAAAAGAACCATAGCACAGTTTTTGACCTATTATTGATTGAATTCTTGAGTAAATTTGAACTGATTAGTTTGCCTACTCTAATGATAGAGAATATGCATAAGGTGCTTCAGGAAAAAGAAGGAAAGCATGGGATGCCATATGGTTATTTCTTGGACAAAGTGTTTAATTATTTTAGTGTTGTTAGAACTAAGAAAATACCAGGAACAGTCAAGAAGATGTTCAGTTTGAAAACTCTAGTGGAAAATGAATGTGTTGACGACAAGGTTGGAATAATGTCTCAAGTGTCTGAGTTGCTGGATGCTCAAGAAAAGTTGAGCAGGGAAATAAAGGAATTAAGAATTAAGTTACCTGCAAAGGACACTGAAATAGCTCACCTAAAGCTACAGAATCAAAGGTTATCTTTTAAAGGACCAGGTGCCACTGATGAACTTGGATATAAAAATGCAAAGCTCATGGCTAAAGTGATAGAACTGATTGGTGAAGTTCAAGGAATAAATACTGAAGTGAAGGTCCTTACTAAATAGTTGTTGGATACCCACAGTGTTGAAAATGCATAAATGGAAATGCTGCTTAAGTCCTTTCCCCCAATCCTACCTCTACTTGAACCCTATTATCCCTATTCCCTCAATAACCTTGTGTCAGTTTCATATCCTGGTTTTCATAATGGATTTTAAAAACAGTTGTTTTTGTGTTGATTACTTCAGCTTGCTGTACTAGTACTGACTTTTATAAATGAATGAATCTTGTTTTGTGTGTTATATTTTCTTCTTTTGTGAATTGATCTTCAATATAGTTTGCCTCAGTGGCCATGAGTTAACTAACATGTGCTGATCTGAGGTGGTTTTATACACTTTCGTATTATTATTCTAGCTTATCTCATCTTATTTTAAGAGCAATTCATGTTCTTAATGTGTTCATATTGATATAAATAAGCATTTAAGTGTCCAAATTTGTGATTACAATGTCCAAAGTATTTTTCAAACAAGTTTGTATTTAATTGAGTCATTTAGAGTTCAACCCGAAAAACTAGTTTTACTAGCTTGAGCTAGGTGTGTGTCTAGTTGACTTTGTTGGATTCTAATGTATGTAATTCTTTTTAAATATTTTAAATTTGTAATCATGAGTGGAATAACTTGTTTGTAATGTGCAAAGTTTAATTTGATTAAGTCTAGAGTCGGAATAATAAGTGGAATATCAGTGCGAATTTGTCTTATCTTAGCTCTTGTTTTGGTTTGTCATTGAGAATATTATGTTGTTTTGATCTTTAATATGTGGTGTGTGATATTGTAGGAGGCTTGTGAGGTGAATGTGGTGATATATTATTGATAAAAAGGCGAAAAATTCATTGAAAATACACTACAAAAGGCATGGGCAAAGGATAGAACGTTCAACACTAAACCAAAATTTTAGATGCAAATTCTTGTGAGTCGATGCAAAACTGACACGTCGCATTGACATTTCAATTGCCACCAGTCCAGCGACGCGTTCAGTGACACGTCGTATCAATAATTCATGCAGAGAAATTAATTCTGCTGACACAAAAGTGGACTTAGTCCAATTTCAAGTCAAAGTGTTAGCATGCAAATTTAATTTTTGGTGGAATCTTTTATGGGGCCCCGTGCCAATTCTTTATCCCACACAAAGTGGGATTAATATTTAATATATATATATATATATATATATATATATATATACTATGTTGGACAGCTGGTGGAGACTTGAACAATATTAATTCCACAAGGCACGTACAGTGGACACAGTTTTGAGAAAAAAGACGGAGGCAGCTACACAATTTATTAGGTTTTAAATTTTTATTTAGCTTTAAATTTTTCATATTATTTATTCAATTAATTGGATCATGATTATGAATATTAGTGGCTAAAAACCCTCTTTCCGGGGTTAAAGCCAAGAACATGAGTACCATTATTTTGGATTAATTTTGATTAATTTTGCTTATCATATTTGGTTGTTTGTTTATTCTTATTTTAATTATTTTAAGGATTCACGACCCTTAAAATACATATATTGTCGATCTTTTGATCTCGGGAGAGGGAATAGGGAGATAGAACATGGGAATAAACAAAATTTTGGATTTTATTCTTTTATAAAATAAAGAATTAAACTTAGCGTCTAGGATAGGGATGCACTTAGATGCCTTACTTGATTCATACGTAGGATGATAGCTTTAATTAACTTAATTGGATTATTACATCACCGCTTAACGATGTAGTTGTAAGGTCCATATTAGGTAAAAGATTAGAGGTTGGGAAATCATGATCATACAATTAACCCTACGAATCAACAACCAAGATAAGCAAGTTAATGAAGAAAATTCAATAACATAGTATGATTGTTCGAAGTGCAGGATTTTCTCCATTGATTATCCCAAAACTTTTATTTTTACGCATTGTTTATTTTATTTTTAATTTACAATTGTATAACTCTATTTGCTACTCTCCTCAATTGGTTAAACTAGAGTCAGTGAACGCAAGTCCCTGAGAGATCGATACATAGGTTTCCTTGAAGCCACTTTACTACTTGATAATACCACGTACACTTGCGTGTGCGCTTGGGTGCTGCCATGTGCTTATTTTTACTCATGGTTTACTATTTTTACTTTTCAATAATGCCAAAAGAGGGAACATAGACTTCATGTGTTACAGACCAGATGTGTGCGCTTAAGGTATTTACTGATGATGTTAGGGACCGGGTACCAATTGTATATATGGTGATTTAGTAATGCATGATGGCATAGTGATAGGGGGAGTATGTAAATGCACTAAACGAATAATGGTTCATTGAAACACCTTGGATTTAGACCCTTAGAAAATTGACCAAGTTAAAGTTCCTAGACTATATACGACTAGGAGGTACTAGTGGTATGATAAGGTACGGGTCAGGTGACCCAGTCCTATGTTGTTGAGTGTTAGGTAGTTGAGTTTATAGAATAGGTACTACTAGATAATTACGACTCGTACGGTTGGTGACAGGTCATTAGGTTGAGTTTTCCTTTACTTAATTTAAACCTTGGTAACTTAACTTGGATCTGAGTATGAGTGGCTTACCATGAATCGTAAGGATAGGGTATGAGTCGTATAGTCCAACTAGTATGTTGGATAGTGTTCAACCTCTCATAATTCTGTTATGGGTAAGGGCTAAGGGTACTAGTCGTATGCTTGGGTACGAGTTTGACTTGGTGGTCATATGTTGGACAATGTTGAGGGTAAGTGGTGGGTACCACTCGTATGGTAGGCTACAATTGGAGGGGGCTAAACGTACCTTTCTACGGGAAAATTTTACAATTTAAGTTAGGGGTACTCTGGACATTTTCCCTTATAAATCCTTGGGACCCCATGACTTAGAACACCTTTTTGGGGCTTCATTAACCTATTTCCTATTAGTCAAACACTCTAAACTCTCTCCAGTCTATCTCAAGTCTTTTACATTAAGTAAGGCTAGAGTTTCTTCAATACAATTAATTTGGGCCTTAAGAGGGTGGTTTAAAGAAATACAATTAATTTGGGGCTTAAGAGGGTGGTTTATTTTCATCCTCTACACTATCTAAGGCATATTACTCCTCCCTCATTGTTAGTTCTAATTAAAGGCATGATTTATGAATTGTTCTCATGGCATAAATTGTGATAATGTTTGGGTTTTAAATTATACTTGGGGCTTCTCCTATGTCTTTTACTTGTGGTTTTCATAGCATAATAGTGGTTTGAACATGTTGTTTCATGGGAATAGTTAATTGGTGCTTGGTTTTGGAATTGGAAACTATATGCCCCCAATGTGTTTGATAAAATGCCTATGAGAATGCTTTCGCTACATAGTTGAAATTTTAATGAAACTATTGCATGGTATGACTTGGTAATGGAGCTTAACTTGGTTTGGATGGTTTTAAATAGTTTTAAATGGTTAAATAGTAAGGGCTTGGTGGTCATGGTTTGTTTTAATTGAAAGCCTTGTGGGGTACAAGGGAATCCCCTAAGTAAACTTAATAATAATGTAATCTATGGATACATGTGAATCCCTTTGCTTCTTTGAAGTGTTGTATAAGGACATTGTGTGCAATATATAGTCAGTATGGCGATACCACTACTTATATCCTTGGTTAATAATAAATGGAATAATGATTTGGTTATACGTTAATAGTTTTAATTGTGCAATAATGGCGAGGTGTGATAGCTAACCGTGAAGGTGTAAGTCCAATGGACGGATACTAGAAACTCATGTACGACATACGGATTGGTCATGGCGACCATATATGATACTTATGGAGTACATGGGATCCCCTAAGTTACACTTATATATATGTATCACAAAGGGAGAAGAGTACATGGGAATCCCCTAATCCTATGGTATCTCTGGTTTGTGCAGCTACACACATCGAGTTTTGTTCAAAGGGTAACAGTGGACCCATATAGCCTGTGGGTAGTTTTAGGATGGTTAAGCTACACATAACTAGGTTAATGGTTTTAAAGGTATGCTAGACCTAGGTTAATGGTTTTAAAGGTATGCTAGACCTGATTCCCTTTCTCAGAATATATATATATATATATATATTTATATATATATATATATATGTATGGTTGTGTATGCATATGGTTGTTTGCTTGGTTTTAAAGGTTGGCATTATTTTATCCTTATCCTGAGTGCATGATAGCATTCACCTACTAACCCGTCTTCGATACGCGATGCAGGAATCATCCATTATTTTCCTCCTACTTAGTGATCGAATTTGAGATCAGCTATTAGATTGAAGCTGTGAGCTTGCATATTTTGGAATTCTCCATTTCATGTCATGAATGTCTTTACATACTTTAGTAATTTTATATACTATGGTTTTGGTTATGGTCGGGAGTATGTCCCGATTGGATATTATTTTACTTTTGGTTAGAGGCTTTGTGGGACTACTATGGGTTGCTATGGGTGGTATTGGTATTGGTGTCAGCCTTGGTATTGATATTGGTATTATGGTTGATACCATTTGCCTGTGTTTATGATTTCTCCATCCTATTATATTGTGGACATGGACTTGGTTATTATTTTGGGTTGGTTATGGTTTTTGGTTTGACATTGGATGACAAGGCTTATTTAGGTTGGTCACGGTCACGAAACTATCCCAAAGTTTTAGGTTTCAAATACTCTATCTTGTTCTGTATTAGTAATTCATCCGACTTAGGGTATATTCTTAGAGGTTGGGTTAGGTATCGGGGGTGGTCCCCAATCTATGGTTGGACGTGGGATACCCATTATGATAAAGCCCTGAGTCAAGTCATGTCAAGTTGGTATTAGAGCTTTAGGTTCATGATCAATTGGGAGTCTACAAAGCCGTGTAGAGTAGAGTCTCTTTTAAGGGTATGGAGTGTACCACACTCATAAGGGAGAGACTACAAGGCATTTAGGAATGTTTCACTTTTTGTGTTCTATTTTTAAGCTTGGAGTCTAAGTCCTAGGAATCTTTTCTAATTCCTATTTTTTCACTTTTCAGATCATGCCTCAACGATCATATATGCATAGAAACTCCTTTGTCCCAATTAGGGATGATGTTGATGGGACATGCTTTACTCAAGGGATCCATACTCGGTCTACAGGTCCAGTCCCTGACTTTTTTTGAGTTCCACCAGTCCCCTCTAATCCTCCTTAGGCTCCTCAAGACAATGTGATGGATGTTGAGTTTTGTTTGCTGATTCATATGATTTCTTAGTTAGTAGATTCTCATGTTGAGCATGGTGCATCTGGTATTCCATCTTCTAAGGAAGCAAGGGTTTACCATTTTATGAGGTTGAGTCCTCCAACTTTCACTGGTATTAAGGTGGAGGAGGATCCTCTAGGTTTTCTGGATGAGATGGAAAAGATCTTCACGGTGATGCATGCCACGAATGTGGAAGGGGTGGATTTTAATGCCTACCAACTGAAAGATGTAGTGTACCAATGGTACGAGAAATGGGATAGGGAAAAGGTAATGTTGAAGAGTCATATTTATAGGAAACTTCTTCTAATGTATTTTTGGATTACTTCTTTCCTCAATAGTTGAGGAAAGCAAAAACAGAGGAATTTGTTAATCTAAAATAGGGGAGTATGTCAGTCAAGGAGTATGCCTTGGAATTTCACCAGTTGTCTCGGCATGCTCCAAAGATGGTGTCGTATATGATGGTCAGAATGAGAAAGTTCTCTTTAGGACTGTCTTATTAGTTGATCCTTGAAAGCAAGACTACATTGCTTATTAAGGACATGGATATTTCTAGGTTGTTTTTTCATATTCAGTAGGTGGAGGAGGAAAATAGAAAGTAGGATGAAATAGGAAAGAGGCATGGAAAGAAGTTTAGATTCTCTGAGTAGGGTGGTGGCTAATAGCAAAGTGGTAAGGATGGTGGTAAGTGGTAAAAGAAAAAGTGGGGGAGTTCTAATTCTTTCTCCACAGCTAGTGCTCCTTACCCAAACCCGTCGAGAGACAAGCATCAGCAGGGTTGCAATAACTTCAGGGCATAGGGTGCCCAATCTCAAGCTAGTGGGGCTTAGTTGGCTTCATAATATCCTCCTTGTAGGTTCTATGGTCGGTTTCATCAGGGTTTATTTGATAAGGGGAGGGATAGGTTCTTCAAATGTGGTCATCCAGGCCATAATTTTAGAAACTATCCGATTGGTAAGATTTATTTGGGAGTGAACAGGGTTTCGGTTGCCTCTTCATCTATCCTGCACCAAAGGGTGTTGCTTCTACATCTATTTTTACTTCTGGTATCGATACTGGCTAGAATCGATTGTATGCTCTTGTGTCTCGAGAGGAATCTAAGGCATCGCCTGATGTTGTGACTAGTACGTTACAACTCTTTTCTCATGATGTGTATTATTTACTTGATTCGGGGTTCACACTCTCTTATGTGACCCCATTTGTGGCTATGTACTTTGGTTTTAATCCCGATATTATTTCGAACTCTTTTCTATTTCTACCCAGGTAGGTGACTTTGTGATTGCTAAAAGAGTCTATAGGGGGTATGTGTATTTGTTGGTAGTAAGGAGACTTTGGTGTATTTGTATGAAGTAGATACGGTGGATTTTGATGTTATTATGAGTATGAATTAGTTACACTCATGTTATGCCTTTTTAGATTATCGGACCCATAAGGTTGCCTTTAAATTTCCTGGTGAGCCGGTCATTAAATGAGAGGGTGGTTTCCTAGCTCTTAAGGGGAAGTTTATATCATATCTTAGGGCTCGGAGATTAATCTCCAAGGGGTTTCTCTATTATTTAGTCCGGGTTAAGGATTCTAACTCGGAATATCCTTCTTTACATTCAGTTCCGATGGTGAATGTGTTTCCTGAGGTCTTCCCTGATGACCTTCCTAGTGTTCCTCTAAATAGGGAGATTGAGTTTGTGATTGATCTTGTTCTAGACACTCATCCAATTTCTATTCCCCCTTATAGAATAGCTCCAGCTGAGTTGAAGGAGCTTAAGGAGCAACTTAAGGATCTTTTGGATAAGGGTTTCATCCACCCTAGTGTGTCCTTGTAGAGTGCACCTGTATTATTCATGCATACGAAGGATAGTTCCCTTCAAATGTGTATTGACTATCACTAGTTGAATAATGTGATGGTTAAGAACAAGTATCCTCTTCCAAGAATAGATAAACTTGTTTAATTAGTTGCAAGGTGCTAATATTTTCTCCAAAATTGATCTTCGGTCCAGGTATCATCAGCTCAAGATTAGGGAGGTGGATATCCCTAATATGGCTTTCCATACTCAGTATAGGCACTTTGATTTTTTGGTTATGTTATTTGGGTTTACCAATGCTCCTGTAGCATTCATGGATTTGATGAATAGGATTTTTATTAGTTTTTGGATCTATTTGTCATTGTGTTCATTGATGACAGTTTGGTGTACACTAAAAGTGAGGTGGATCATGCCAATCACCTCTGTATTGTGTTGCAGACCTTGAAGGAGCATCAGTTGTATGATAAATTCTCGAAATGTAAATTCTGGTTGAACATTGTCATTTTTCTAGTTCATATTATTTCTGGTGAAGGGATCATAGTGGATCCACAAAAGATTACGGTGGTTAAGAAGTGTCCTAGACCCACAACTCCAATCAACATTTGAAGCTTCTTGGGTTTGGTTGGGTATTATAGAGGTTTGGGGAAAAAAAATTTTCACTATAGCTAACCTATTGACTAAGTTGACTCAAGAGAAGGCAAAGTTCTCTTGGTCGGATGGGTGTGAGGCTAGTTTCGAGAAGCTGAAGGATAAGCTAACTTCGGCTCTAATTTTGACTTTCCCGAAAGATACTGAAGGGTTTGTGGTTTACTATGATGAATCCCAGGTGGGACTTGGTTGTGTTTTGATGCAACATGGAAAGTTGGTAGCATATAATTTTAGGAAGTTGAAGGTGCATGAGAGGAATTATCCTACTCATGATTTGGACATGTTAGCTGTGGTGTTTGCATTGAAAATTTTGCGTTACTATTTGTATGAAGTGCATATGGGTATCTTCTCGGATCATAAAAGCCTACAGTATCTGTTCACTAAGAAAGAACATAACCTCAAGCAGAAGAGATAGCTTGAGCTTCTCAAGGACTATGATATAAGTCTTCACTACCACCCAGGTAAAGCTAATGTGGTTGTTGATGCTCTAAGCAGGTTGTACATGGGGAGTTTAGCTCATGTGGAAAGGGAGAAGCAAAATTTGGTGAAGGATATTCACCCCTTGGCAAACCTTGGGATTTGTCTTTTAAACTCCGAGGAGGGTGGTGTGTTGGTGCAGGAAGTGGTGCAATTATTTCTTAGTGTAGAGATCAAGAAGAGGCAAATGTTAGATCCTGTCTTAATGAAAATCAAGGGTGATGTTGCTGGGTAGAGGGTAATGGTATTTGAGATTAATGGTGATGGTACCTTGCGGTATCAAGGGAGGTTATATGTTCCTGACGTCGATGGTATTCGAGAAAGGATGTTAGTTGAGGCGCATGAGCACATAAGTCCTGGGGGATTGTATCAAGAAATTGAATTGCTTGAATGGAAATGGGAAGTGATCAACATGGATTTCGTTATCAGTCTTCCTTGATCTTGGAATCAATTTGATTCAATTTGGGTCATTATGGATAGGATGACAAATTCGTGTCACTTTTTGCCTATGAGGACTATCTTTTCAGTTAAGGATTATACGAGGTTATATCTCTATGAGATTCTGAAGCTGCATGGGGAACCAATTTCTATCATTTCTAATCGTTCTACGCAGTTTTCATCTAATTTATGGTGGTCGTTTCAGAAAGGTCTGGGTACAAAGGTTAGTATGAGTACTACTTTCCACCTGCAGACGAATGAGTAAGAAGAGAGGACTATTCTGACATTGGAGGATATGCTTTGCGCATGTGTGATTGACTATGGTGGTAATTGGGTTGAGCATCTACCTCTTGTAGAGTTTGCTTACAATAATATTTACCATTCTAGTATTGGTATGACCCGTTTTGATGTATTGTTTGGTAGGAGATGTAGATCTCCTATTGGGTGGTTTGAACTTGGTGAGGCCAATATGTTTGGGCCAGATTTGGTTTACCGGGAAATAGAGAAGGTGAAGGTGATTCGGTAAAGTCTTAAGGATGCCCAAGTTGCCAAAAGTTCTATCGGATGTAAGGCGAAGGGACTTGGAATTTGTAATTAGGGATAGGGTGTTCCTAAAGGTGAAACGAACCACCCTGGGGCCTTGTCGTAATGGGCATCCCAATTCTGACCAGGACCGGAGACCACCCCCGTTACCCAGCCCAACCGCCATCTGCCTGCCCTGAGTTGGCTGAATTATGAGCATTTAACATAATAATGTAACAGATCACACAAAGGACTTGGGAATAGATAACAACCGTGACCAACCCAACCGAGTCCAACCATCCTATAACCATAATCCAACCATACCAAACCACACCAAACAAGGCCATAAACTAGGTCATAACAAAAAATGTTCCAAAACATAATATAATTAATCCCAAAATGAAAAATGATGAAACAGTGAGAAATTATGTCTGATAATGCTAGCCTCCCAGCCTATTCCAATAACAAGGCTGACACCGATACCGATCCCACCTATTCCAACCAATAGAAGTACCACAAAGCCTCTAACAAATGAGTAATGAAATTCGATTAGGACATGCCCCCAATCATAGACAAATCCAATATCCAAAATAAAACCAAATTTTTTTAAAATATCCATAACATGAAATGATGCCTCCCGAAAGGATGGAAGCTCACCACTTCAGTCCAAATGCTGATCTCGAGTCAATCACTATGTAGGAGGAGGAGAACGGCTAGTTTCTGCATAGCGTAGGTATAAAGACGCAGTAGATGGGGTTAGCGAGTGACTGATAGCATGATCTCAGGGTAAGGATAAAATAATGCCATTTATAAACCAAGTAAAATCATCTATATGCACACAACCAAACATATATATATAACTATGTCGGGAAAAAAGGACCAGGTTTAGCATGCCTTTAAAACCTTTATTTGGGCTGTGTAACTTTGTCGTCCTAAACCACCCACGGGCTATATGGGTCCATCTTCCTCTGCTAAAAGAACCCTGGTGTGTGTAGCCGCATGACCAAGGAAGCATCCCATGGGATGACTAGTACATCCCCAAAATAAAATGTGACATAATGTACACAGTCACCAAGACCAACCTCATATCGGTAAATATGATTTTCTAGTCTTAGTCCCCCGGGGCCTCCAATTTCCATGGCTTATCTACACCTCCTGCCATTATTACACAATTAAAACCAATTTCCAAATAACCAAACCATTATCCATTCATTAACCAAGGACATTGATATTGGTATTATCATACCAACCCTTACTTGCAAGTATCATCCATAGCCAACCATTTATAGGTTTAAGGGGACTTTCAAGTGCCCTTCCATTTATCATATTAAACAACTTGGGAGACTTTCATGTTCCCTACAATCATAACCAATTAGCCTTTAGCCTTACCAAATCATTTAAATAATGCATAATTCCTTTACCAAGTTTAAAACATGCAAGAGTTCCATTGAAAGAAGTCAATGCAATGAACATATCTTTATAAGCATTTTGTCAAACACATTGGGGGCATAATATAACAAAAACCAATTAAAATTACCAATAAAACATTCACTTTCAATCCAGTTAAACAAAACCACCATTAATGAATATAAAAGAATAATTAAAACCATGGGAAACCATAACCAACCATTTAACACCAAATCACCAAATCCTATTTTAAAGTCAACCATGAAAACATTCATATAAACCATGCCTTTAGGTAAAATCAGCAATGAGGGAATAGAAACATGCCTTAAATCAAGCTGATGAGGGAAAGAAATCACCAAGACAAGCCCCAAATTGATCGTTTAGTTGAAACCCTTGCTCCCCTTTCCCAATAGCTCTTGAGGGAATTATGGATAGAATAATAGGTTAAATAAACTTCCAAGTAGGTTAGAAGTTATAGGACCTTATTAGGATAAGTAGGGAAATATCTAGAATATCCCCACTTAAGTTGCACCAAAATCCCATCACATGGATACGACTGACCCATACGAGTCGTACCCTCCGATAAGATCGGTATCCACCACTCATATCCTAAAACTCTACCCTTGGACCAAACTCTGTCTAGTATACAACTCATCCAACCAAGTTGTAACCACAATATACAATATGTACCCTTTATCCGTACCCCTGGCCGATTTATATATAGGAAGATTTAGACATTGTCCACTATACGAGTCCTGGGTACAATTCGTACCATGTCTTACGGCTCATGGTGAGATACTCGTACTTAGATCCAACCTAAATAACCATTTCTAAGATTAAGTTAAGGAACCAAATGATTCGTAACTACCAATTCAATGAGTACCCCTAAGTCATATCCATTCCAGTAACCAAAATTCATCCTACCAACCAACACTGGTTAGTGTGTAACCGGACCATACCATCCGTACCCTAACATACGGCTCATACCCATGAATCGTATTAGGTACAGAGATCAAAATTACCACAAAAATTTTAAAGTCCAGAAACTAAAGTGTTTTAATCTCCCCCCCTAGGAATATTCATCCTTGAATTACGAATAAAGTCGGGGTAACCACACGCTAGAGTCATTTGCATTATTAAACATATTCCCAATCTTTAACCAAGTTTGAAAATAGAGAGGTAAAGATATAAATCTTATCCTTTAACTTCTCAAAAATCCCTTCACAAGCATCTGACCAAGAAAACTTGACCTTCTTCTGAGTTAACTTAGTTAAAGGTGCAGCTATCAACGAAAAGCTTTTCACAAACTTCCTGTAATACCCGACTAAACCCAAAAAACTCTAAATGTCAGATGGAGTCATGGGCCTAGGCCACCTCTTCACCACAACACCCTTTTGCGGATCCACTAGGATCCCTTAACTAGAAATAATATGACCCAAGAAAGTTACAACGTTCATCCAAAACTCACACTTGGAGAACTTATCATACAACTGCAGTTATTTAAGGTCTACAACACCACATGAAGGTGATTAGCATGATCTACCTCATTCTTCAAATAAACCAAAATGTCATCAATGAACACAATTATGAAAAGATATAAATATTGACAAAAAACTCTGTTTATCAAATTCATAAACACCACCGGAGTATTAGTTAACCCAAATGACCGCTAATAACTCAAAGTGTCTATACCGAGTAAGAAAAGCCATCTTAGGAATATCCACCTCCGTAATTTTAGCTAATGGTACCCAGACCAAAGATCTATCTTAGAAAAGAACTTGGCACCTTGCAACTGATCATATAGATCATCTATCTTAGAAGAGGATACTTGTTCAGCTGCTTATGGTTAATGCACATCTGAAGAGAACCATCCTTCTTGCGCACACACAACACCGGTGTACCCCAAGGAGATACACTAGAACCAATAAACAACTTATCCAGAAGAACCTTAAGTTTCTCTTTGAGTTCCCTCAACTCAGTCGGAGCCATTCTATATGGAGGAGTAGAAATTAGAGAAGTGTCCAGAATTAGATCAATATCAAACTCTATTTCCCTATCCGGAGAAACACCAGGAAGATTATCTGGAACAACCTCAAGAAACTTATTAACAACAGGAACTAACTGAAAAGAAGGACCTTCCAAGTTAGAATCTTTAACCCAGACCAAGTAATAAAAATAACCTTTAGAGATCAACCTCCAAGCTTTAAGATAAGAAATAAACCTCCCTCTAGGAGGTAAGGAACCACCCTTCCATTTTATAACTAGCTCACTAGGGAACCTAAAGATAACCCTATAGGTAAGACAATCCAAAGATGCATAGCAAGAGTGTAACTAGTCCATACCCAGAATAACATCAAAATCCACCATATCCAACTCAAACAGATCCACCAAGGTCAGCCTGCCACCAACAGATACCACACCCCCTATAGACTCTCTTAGTAATAACTGAGTCACCTACTAGGGTAGAAATAGAAAAAGGATCTGAAATAAATATTGTATTTAAACCAAAAGATACATCCATATAAGGAGTCATATAGGAGAGAGTAGACCCTGAATCAAGCAAACAATACACATCATGAGAGAAAAGATATAACATACTAATAACGACATCAGGTGATGCCTCAAATTCCTGTTGGGACGCCAAATTATACAACCCATTCTAAACAATACTAGAACCAGGAGCAATAACATAAGCAGATACCACACCACCAGGTGTAGAAGCAGAAGATAAAGCCACAAGAATCTTATTCGCCCCCGTAGAAACCTTATTAATTGATAACCCCTGAGTCAATGGCCTATATAGCTACACTTGAAGGATTTGTCCTCTCCTTTATCGTAATAACCCCGATGAGGACGGCCATAGAACCAACAAGTTGGACATGAAGAAATTGACTGACCTCTACTTGCCTGGGATTGGGCACCTTGCGCTTGGAAATTGTCACCACTATGATGACGCCTATCACTTGACTAGTAAGGAATACTAACAGAAGAGTAGGAACAAGAAATTCCCCACTTCTTTTTCTACTATTTGCCAATATCTTGACCACTCTGAGACTGAGTACCTCCCTAGTCAAAAAGCCTACTCCTCTTACCCTGTCTATGGCTAAACCCTACCTACTTTCTTTTTTAATCCTCTACCATTGTATATGAATAGTCAACCTAGAGATGTCCATATCCTTAGTCAGTAAAGAAATCTTCTCTCCAAAATTAGATCCTGATTTAACCCAAAAGCAAACTTCCTCATTCTAGCCCACATGCCAGCCACTAACTCAGGAGCATACCTTGACAATTAGTGAAACTTCAAGCCATATTCCTTGAAAGACATTCTTCCTTACTTGAGGTTCACAAACTCCTCCATCTTTGCTTCCCTTAACTCTTGGGGAAGGAAAAGATCCAGAAAAGCACTAGAGAAAGCATACCATAAAGAAGACTCCCCCGCATCTCCTCTATACCTATCCCACTCTTTATACTATTGATATGAAACATATTTGAGATGATAGGCTACAAAGTTTACCCTCTCCATATTAGTGGCCTACATCACTCAAAATTTCTTCTCTATCTCATCCAAAAAAACCCTGTGGATCCTCCTCCACCTTTACTTCTTTAAAAGTGGGAGGACTCATCTTCATAAATTGGCCAACCTTTATGGCCTTAGCAAACAAAGAACCAGATATATCCTGCTCAGCCTGAGAAGAAACCAATTTCGCAATAGTATAAATAGACTAATGAAATTCTTCATTAGTCATCTCGCTTTGAGAAGGACTAGTAACAATCAGTGAAACTCTAGAATTATTAGGGATAGTACCGTGAGATCGAAAATGAACCCCAAAAGTAGGATGCACCCTTTTAGCATTACCCCTAGATAGTATAGAAGAATTTCCTTGTGTCCCAAATCTATAAGGCATGATATGAAAGATAAACAAATAAGGATTAGAGAAGATTCTAGGACTGAGACTTCAAGCTTAAAAATAAATACCAAGAAAGTGAAACATTCCTAAATTCCTTGTATCCCCTCCCTTATGAGTGTGGCGTACTACACACCCCTAAAAGATACTGTACTCGACACGGTTTTATGGACTCTTTATTGACCATGAACCTGGGCTCTGATACTAACTTGACACGACCTGCCTTTGGGCCTTGTCGTAATAGGCATCCCAAGTCCGACCACGACCAAAGACCACCCCCATTACCCAACCCAACCTCTAGTTGTCCGCCCTGAGTTAGCTGCATTTCAAGCATCAAACATAATAGTGTAATATATCACATAAAGACCCTGGGAATAAATCACAACTGTGATAAACCCAACCGAGTCCAACCATCCCATAACCATAATCCAACCATACCAAACCTTACCAAATAAGGCCATAACCAAAGACGTTCCAAAACATAATATTATTAACCCCTATCCAAAACCAATATCCAAAATAAAACCAAAATATTTAGGATATCCATAATATAAAATGATGCCTTCCGAATGGATAGAAGCTTACCACTACAGTCCAAATATTGATCCTGAGTCAATCGTTATGTAAGAGGAGTAGAATAGCTGGTCTCTGCATAACATTTGTATAAAGCCGCCAATAGACTAGGTTAGCAAGTGACCTCTAGCATGATCTCAGGGTAAGGATAAAATAATGACATTTATAAACTAAGTAAAATAATCCATATGCACATAAACAAGCATATATATATATATATACATATATATATAACCATGCCAAAAAAAATGGAATGGATTTAGCATGCCTTTAAAACCTTTACTTGGGTTGCGTAGCTTTGCCGTCCTAAACTACCCACGGTCTATATGGGTTCAGTTCTCCCTACTGAAAGGGCCCAGTATGTGTAGTCACACGACCATAGAAGTATCCCATGGGATCACTAGTACATTCCTAAAATAAAGTTACATTATGCACACGGTTACCAAGACCAACCTCAAATCGGCAAATATGAGTTTCCAATTTTGGTCCCCCCTGGGACCTCTAAATTCCATGGCTTAGCTACACCTTCTTCCATTATTGCCCAATTAAAACCAATTTTCAAATAACCAAACCATTATCCATTTATTAACCAAGGCCATTGATATTGGTATCGTCATACCAACACTTACTTACAGGTTTCATCCATATCTAACCATTTATAAGTTTAAGGGACTTTTAAGTGCCCTTCTATTTACTATATAAACCAATTAGGAGACTTCCATGTTCCCCACAAGCATAACCAATTAGTCTTTATCCTTTCCATATCAATTAAACCGCATAATTCCCTTACTCAGTTTAAAAACATGCAAGAGTTCCATGAAAAAAAGTCAATGCAATGAACATAACTTTATAAGCATTTTGTCAAACACATTGGGGGCATCATATAACTAGAACCAATTCCAATAACCAATGAACCATTCCCATTTAATCCAATTATCCAAAACCACCATTAATTCATATAAAAGTATAATTAAAACCATGGGAAACCATAGCCAACTGTTTAACATCAAAGCCCCCCAAATCTTATTTAAAAACCAAAACTATGTAATAGTAAAACCATAAAAACATTCATATAAACTATGCCTTTAAGTAAACTAAATAATGAGGGAAGAGAAACATGCCTTAAACCAAGATAATAATGGAAAGAACTCACTAAGACAAGCCCTAAATTGATCCTTTAGTTAAAACCCTAGCTCCCCTTGTCTAATAGCTCTTGAGAGAATTATGGAGTGTTTAATAAGAGTTTATAAGTGTTAATAAATATAATAATAGGGTAAATAACCTTCCAAATAGGTTAGAAGTTGTGGGACCCTGTTAGGATAACTAGGGAAATGTTATAATACCCCCACTTAGGTTGCACCAATATCCCATCACAAGGATATGACTAACCCATATGAGTCATACCCTCTAATACGATTGGTATCCACCACTCATATCCTGAACCTCCACTCTTATACCAAATACTTTCTAGTATACAACTTGTCTAACCAAGCCATAACCACAGTATAAAATCCATACCCTTCATACATACCCTTGGTAGATTTATACCCACAGAAGATTTAGACACTATCCACCATATGAGTCCTAGGTATGATTTGTACCCTGGCTAACGGCTCATGGTGATCCACTCGTACTCAGATCCAACCTAAATAACCAAGTCTAAGATTAAGTTAAGGAACCAAATTATCTATAACTACCAATATGACTCGTACCCCTATATCGTATCCATTCTAGTAACCAAAATCCATCCCACCAACCAATACTAGTTAGTATACAATCGGACCATACCATCCACACCCCAATATAAGGCTCATAACCATAAGTCGTATTAGGTCCAAAGATCAAAATTCCAAGAAATTCTCTAAGGTCCAAAAACTAGTGTGTCTCAAAAAATATCTCCCATGAAGGGAGTAATGTGGTTTAGGAAAAAAGAAAAAGCTCATTCCCTGGTATTTTAGTCCTTATGTGGTTTTAAGAAGGGGTGGTAGTATTTCATATGAATTTGATTCACCTTCTAGTTTGAGATCTATTCTCCAGTGTTTCATGTCTCTGTGTTGAAAAAGTGTATAGGTAATCCTTCATCGGTTGTTCCTTTAGAAAGACTAGGTATCTTGAATTCCTTATCTTATAAGGAAGTCCTAGTTGAGATCTTAGATTGTCAGGTTCATCAGTTGTGGACCAAGAATGTAGCTTCGGTTAAGGTTCTATGGTGAAACCACAAGGTGGAAAAGTCTACTTGGGAAGCAAAAGAGGACATAAAGTCCAAATATCCATTTTTGTTTTTTGCTCAAGGAATTTGTACAGAAGGTATGTGTTCTTCATCATACTTTTGTTTTCAAACTTAGTTAAAGAAAAAATTTATTCCTTGTATCTTTGTTTTCTAACTTAGTTAAAGGTCCGAATGGAGGTGTTGGGGTGTAAATCGTGCTTGTACTGCCTTACCCTTCATTCGAGGACAAATGATCTTAGTGGGGGAGAATTGAAAGACCTTGGATTTGGACCCTTAGAAAATTTCCTAAGTTGGAATTGTTGGACCACATAAGATTAGGAGGTACTAGTCATATAATAAGGTATGGGCTAGGTGACCCAATCGTATATTATCCAGTATTGGCTGTTTAAGTTTCTAGAATAGGTACGACTAGGTAGGTATGAATCGTATAGTTGGTGATGGGTTATTGGGTTGGATTTTCCTTCACTTAATCAGAGTATCAGTGGCTCACCATGAGTCATGAGGATAAGGTACGAGTCATTTATTCCAACTCATATGTTGGACAATATTCAACCCCTTATGATTCTGTTATGGGTATGGGTTAAGGATACTAGTCATATGATTAGGTATGATTTTTCCTTGGTGGTCGTACATTGGATAGTGCTGGGGTCTAAGAGATGCCTAAGATATGAGTGGTGGGTACCACTCATATGGTAGGGTATGATTGGAAGGGGTTGGTCGTACCTTTCTGCAGGAAAATTTTACAATTTAAGTTGGGGGTATTCTGGACATTTTCTCTTATAACTCCTTGGGACCCATGACCTACAACACCTTTTTGGAGCTTCATTAACCTATTTGCAATCAATCAAATACTCTAAACTCTCTCCAATCTTTCTCAAGGCTTTTGGGTAAAGAAAGGCTAGGGTTTCTTCAATACAATTAATTTGGAGATTAAGAGTGTGGTTTCATTTCATCTTCATCACTATCTAAGGCATGTTACTCCGATCACATTGATAGTTCTAATTAAAGGCATGTGGTGGCATTGGAATAGTTAATTGGTTCTTAGTTTTGGATTTGGAAACTATATGCCCCCAATGTGTTTGATAAAATGCCTATAAGAATGTTTTTGCTACATTCTTGAACTTTTATTGAAAATATTGTGTGGTATAACTTGGTAATAGAACTTAACTTGGTTTGTATGGTCTTAAATGGTTAAAACATAAGGTCTTGGTGGTCATTTTTTGTTTTAATTGAAAGCCTTGTGGGTACATAGGAATCCTCCAAGTAAACTTAATAATAATGTAATATATGTGTGTATGAGAATCCATTTGCTTACATTGCGTGCAAGCTATAGTTGGTATGCCAATACCATTATTTATAGCCTTGGTGAAAAATAAATGGAATGATGGTTTTGTTATGTGCTAATGGTTTTAATTAGGAAATAATAGTGAGGTGTGATAGCTAATCGTGAAGGTTTCCAATGGTTGGACACTGGAAACTCATGTTTACCAATATGAGGATTGGTCATGGAGACCATATATGATACTTATGGGGTATAAGGGAATCCCCTAAGTTACACATATATATATGTATCAGGGAGAGTAAAGGGTACATGGGAATCCCTTACTACTGTCGTATTTTTATCTCGTGTGGCTACATGCATCGGGGCCCGTTTAGGGGGTAACACTGGACCTATATAGACTGTGAGTGGTTCTAGGATGGTTAAACTAGACATACCTAGGTTAATGGTTTCAAAGTCATACTAAACCCGATTCCCATTCCCGACATAGATATATATGTATAGTTGTGTATGCATATGGTTGTTTACTTAGTTTTAAAAGCTAGAATTATTTTATCCTTATCTTGAGTGCATGCTAGTAACTACCCGCTAACCTAGCTTCAGGAGCTGTATCCCTGCGTAATGTAGGAATCGGCCATTCTATTCCCCATGCTCAGTGATTGGATTCAAGATCGGTTGTTGGATTGATGTGGTGAGCTTCTATATTTTAGAAGGCTCCATTTTATGTCATGGATTTCCATACATACTTTTGTCATATTATAGACTATGGTTTTGGCTATGGTGGAGGCATGTCCTGACCGGATATTGTTTTACTTTTGGCAAGAGGCTTTGTAGCACTACTATGGGTTGGTATGAGTGGTGCTGGTATTATGGCTAATACCATTTGACTTTATTTATGATTGTTCTATACTATTATGTTATGGACATGGACTTGGTTATTATTTGGGTTTTGTTATGGTTGCTAGTTTGGCATTAAATGACTAGACTTGTTCGGGTCGATCATGGTCGTGAACCTATCCCAAAGTATTTAAGATTCAAATATTTTATCATGTTTTATGCTCAAAATTTATCTGACTCAGGGTATATGCTTGGAGGTTGGGTTAGGTATCGGGGGTGGTCCCCAATCCTTGGTTAGACTTGGTATACCCACTAGAACAAGGCCCCGGTTCGAGTCATGTCTAGTTGGTATTAGAACTTTAGGTTCATGGTCAATTAGGAGTCCAAAAAGCCATGTCGAGTAGATTCTCTTTTAAGGGTGTATAGCGTACCACACTCATAAGGGAGAGGTGACAAGGCATTTAGGAATGTTTCATTTCTTTGTGTCCTATTTTAAAGCTTGGAGTCTAAGTCCTGGAATCTTTATTAATTCCTATTTATTCATTTTTTAGATCATGCCTGGATGATCTGATATGCATGGAAACTTCTTTGTCCCAACTAGGGATGATATTGATGGGACACGCTCTACTTAAGGGATCCATACTCGGTTTAGGGTCCTAGTCCCTGACTTTTTCGAAGTTCCACCATTCTCCTCTAGTCCTCCTTAGGCTCCTCAGGCCAACATGGCAAATGCTGATTTTCTTTAGTCGATTCATATGATTGCTCAGTTGGTAGCTTCTCATGCTGAGTGTGGTCCATCTGATATTCTATTTTCAAAGGCCATAAGGTTTGGTCAGTTCATGAGGCTGAGTCCTCAAACTTTCACTGGTGTTAAAGTAGAGGAGGATTCTCATGATTTTTTGGATAAGATAGAAAAGATCTTCAGGGTAATGCATGCTACAAATGTGGAAGGGGTGGATTTCGCTGCCTACCAGCTAAAGGATGTAGCGTACCAATGGTATGAGGAATGGGATTGGGCAATGGGTGATATTGAGGAGTCATCTTTATAGGAGACTTTTTCTAATGCATTTCTGGATCATTTCTTTCCTCAGGAATTGAGGGAACCAAAAGTAGAGAAATTTGTTAATCTAAAATAGGGGAAGTTGTTGATCAAAGAGTATGCCTTAAAATTTCACCTGTTGTTTCGGTATGCTCCAGAGATAATGTTGGATATGAGGGTCAAAATAAGAAAGTTTACTTCAGGACTGTCTCATAAATTGATCCTTGAGAGCAAGACTACCTTGCTGATCTAGGACATGGATATTTCTAGGTTGGTTTTTCATATGCAGCAGCTGGAGAAAGAAAAGAGAAAGCAAGCTGAAATAAGAAAGAGGCATAGAAATAAGTTAAGGTTCTCTGAGTAGGGTGGTGGCCAACAACAAAATGGTAGGTATGATGGTAAGTGGCCAAAGAAGAACTGGGGGACTTCTGGTTCTTTCTCCATAGCTAATGCTCCTTACCCAAAGTCGTTGGAGATAGGCATCAATAAAGTGGTGAAAATTTTAGGGCACTAGATGCCCAATCTCATGCTAGTGGGGCTTAGTCAGATTTATCATATCCTCTTTGTAGGTTCGGTGGTCGATTGCATTAGCGTTTATATGATGAAAGGAGGTATGGCTATTTCAAATGTAGTTATCTAAGCCATATGCTTAGAAATTGTCTGATTAGTAAGGTTTCTTAGGGATCGAATAGGGTTTTGGTTTCCTTTTCATCTGCTCTTGCACCAAAGGGTGCTGCTTCTGTCTTTATTTTTACTTTTGGTACCAGCACTGGATGGAATTAGTTATATGCTCTTGTGTCTCAATAAGAGTTTGAGGCATCGCTTGATATCGTGACTGGTATGTTACAACTCTTTTCTCATGATGTATATTATGTACTTAATTCAGGGTCGATACTCTCGTATGTAATCCTATTTGTGGTTGTGTATTTTGGTTTTGATCCCGAGGTTATTTTAGACCATATTTTTGTTTCTACTCAGGTAGGTAACATTGTGATTACTAAAAGAGTCTATAAGGGGTGTGTGGTATCTGTTGGTAGTAAGGAGACTTTGGTCGATTTTTATAAATTAGATTTGGTGTATTTTGATGTTATTATGGGTATGGATTAGTCACACTCATCTTATATACATCTTTAGATTGTCAGACCCATAAGGTTGCCTTTAAATTTTTTAGTTATCCGGTCATTGAATGGGAGGGTTATTCCCTAGCTCCTAAGAGGAAGTTTATATCATATCTTAGGTCTTGAAGATTAATCTCCAAGGGGTGTCTCTATCATATAGTCTAGGTTAATGATTATAACTCAGAAGGTCCTTCTTTATATTCAGTTCTGGTGGTGAATGAGTTTCCTGAGGTCTTCCCTAATGACCTTCTTGGTGTTCCCCCGAATAGGGAGATTAAATTTGGGATGGATCTTGTTTTAGACACTCGTTCAATTTCTATTCCCCCTTATAGACTAGCTCCAGCTGAGTTAAGGAGCAACTTAAGTATCTTTTGGATAAGGGTTTCATCCATCCTAGTATGTCCCCGTGAGGTGCATCAGTGTTATTCATGCATAATAAGGATGGTTCTTTTAGATGTGCATTGACTATGCCAGTTGAGTAAGGTGACAGTTAAGAACAAGTATCCTCTTCCAGGGATAGTTGACTTGTTTGATTAGTTGCAATGTGCTCAGTTCTTCTCCAAAATTAATCTTCGGTTCGAGTATCATCAACTCAAGATTAGGGAGGTAGATATCCCTAAGACTACTTTTTGTACTCGGTATGGGCATTTTGATTTTTTGGTTATGTTATTTGGGTTAACTAATACTCCTGCGACATTCATGAATCTGATGAATAGGGTCTTCCGTTAGTTTCTGGATTTATTTGTCATTATATTCATTGATGACATTTTGGTGTACTCTAAAAGTTACGCGGATTATGTTAATCACTTTTGTATTATGTTGCAGACCTTGAAGGAGTAGGATTTTTATGTTAAATTCTCGAAATATGAATTCTGGTTGAACGTTTTCAATTTTTTGGGTCTTATTATTTCTAGTGAAGGGATTATGATGGATCCATAAAAGGTTGTAGTGGTTAAGAAATGGCCTAGACCATTACTCCAACCAACATTTGAATCTTCTTGAGTTTGGCGGGGTATTATATGAGGTTTATGGAAAGGTTTTTGACTACACCTACCCCATTAACTAAGTTGACTCAGAAGAAGGTAAGGTTCTATTGGCCAGATGTGTGTGAGGGTAGTTTTGAGAAGCTGAAGGATAAGCTAACTTTTGCTCCAATTTTGACTTTGTCGGAAGGCACTGAAGGGTTTGTGGTTTACTATGATGCATCCCAAGTGGGACTTGGTTGTGTTTTGATGTTGCATGCAAAGGTGGTAGTCTATGCTTTTAGGCAGTTGAGTTGAAGGTGCATAAGATGAATTATCCTACTCATGATTTGGAACTGTTAGTTGTGGTATTTGCATTGAAAATCTTGTGGCACTATTTTTATGGAGTGTATGTGGATATATTCTTAGATCATAAAATCCTATAGTATGTTTTCACTTAGAAAGAACTTAACCTCAGGCAGAGAAGATGGCTTGAGTTTCTCAGGTACTATGATATGAGCCTTTACTACCACTCAGGTAAAGCTAATGTGGTTACTGATGTTCTTAGTAGGTTGTACATAGGGAGTTTAGCTCATGTTGAAAAGTAAAAGTCGGAGTTGGTAAAGGATATTCACTGCTTGGCTAACCTTGGGGTTTGTTTTTAGACTCCGAGTAGGCTGGTATATTGGTACAGGAAGTGGTGCAATCGTCTCTTGGTGGAAAGATCAAGGAGAAGCAAATGTTAGATCCTATCTTGATGTAAATCAAGGGTGATGTTTTTGGGCAAAAGGTAATGGTATTTGAGATTAGTGGTGATGGTACCTTACGGTACCAAGGAAGGTTATGTGTTCCTGACGTTGATGGTTTTTGAGAAAGGATATTGGCTAAGGCACATTAGTCGCGTTATGTTGTTCATCCTGACATGATGAAAATGTATCATGACCTTAAGGAAATGTATTGGTAAAATAGTATGAAGAGGGATATGGTTGATTTTGTGTCCAAATGTATAGTTTTCCAACAAGTGAAAGTTGAGCACATAAGGCCTAGGGGATTGTATTAGGAAATTGAATTGCCTGAATGGAAATGAGAAGTAATCAACATGGATTTTGTTACCGATCTTCCTCGGTCTCAAAATCAATTTGATTCGATTTGGGTCATTATGGATAGAATGACAAAGTCGGCTCACTTTTTGCCAGTGAGGACTAGCTTTTTGGTTAGGATTATGTGAGGTTGTATATCAATGAGATTGTAAATTTGTACGGGGTATCATTTTCTATCATTTTTTATTATGGTACACAGTTTTCATCTAATTTCTAGTGGTTGTTTCATAAAGGGTTGGGTACAAAGGTTAGTCTGAGTACTGCTTTCCACCTACTGATGAATGGGCAAGCAGAGAGGACTATTCAAATGTTAGAGGATATGCTTACCACATGTGTGATTGACTATGGTGGTAATTGGGTTGATAATCTACCTCTTGTAGAGTTTTCTTACAATAATAGTTACTATTCTAGTATTGGTATGGCCCATTTTGAGGTATTACTTAGTAGGAGGTGTAGATATCCTATTTGGTAGTTTGAACTTGGTGAAGTTGATATGTTTGGCCCAAATTTGGTTTACCAGGCAATAGAGAAGGTGAAGATGATTCAAAAAAGGCTTTCTAAAGTCACCAAAAGTCCTATACGAATGTAAGGCAAAGGAACTTGGAATTTGAAATTGGGGATAGGGTGTTCCTAAAGGTGTCTCCCATGAAGGAAATAATGCAGTTTGGGAAAAAATATGAAGCTCAGTCCCTGGTATGTCGGTACTTATATGGTTTTAAGGAGGTTGGTAGTGTTGTGTTTGAATTGGATTTGCCTTCAAGTTTGAGCTTCATTTATCCAGTGTTTCATTTCTCTATGTTTAGAAAGTGTATAGGTGATCCTTCATCGGTTGTTCCTTTAGAAGGATTAGGTATCTCGGATTCATTATCTCATAAGGAGGTCTCGGTTAAGATCTTGGATCGGCAGGTTCGTCAGTTGTAGACAAAGGATGTAGCTTCAGTTAAGGATCTATAGAGGAACCACAAGGTGGAAGAGGCTTCTTGGGGAATGAAATAGGACATAAAGTCCAAATATCCAAATTTGTTTTCTACTCTAGGAATTCGTGTAGAAGGTATGTGTTCTTTGTCATACTTTTGTTTTCAAACTTTGTAAAAAGAAAGATTTATTCCTTGCATATTTGTTTTCTAACTTAGTTAAAGGTTGAAATGGAGGTGTTGGGGTATAAATCGTGCTTGTTCTTACCTTAACCTTCATTCGAGGATTAATGACCCTTGTGGGGGTGAATTGAAAGACCTTGACTTTGGACCCTTAGAAAATTACCTAAGTCAAAGTTCTTGGACTACATATGACTAGGAGGTACTAGTCGAATGATAGGGTATAGGTCAGGTGACCCGGTCATATATTGTTCAGTGTTAGGTGGTGTTGGGTGGTTAAGTTTTTGGAATGGGTAAAACTAGGTGGATATGAGTTGTATGGTTGGTAACGGGTCATTGGGTTGGCTTTTCCTTCACTTAATTTGAAACTTAGTAAGTTAACTTGGATATGAGTACGAGTGGCTCACCATGAGTCGTGAGGATATGGTACGAGTCTTAAATTTAAACTTATATGTTAGACAGTGTTTAACCCCTCATGATTTTGTTATGGGTATGTGTTAAGGGTACTAAGTGTATGCTTGGGTACTAGTTTCCCTTGGTGGTCATACGTTGGATAGTGTTGGGGGTCTAAGGGATGCCTAAGGTACGAGTGGTGTGTACCACTCGTATGGTAGGGTACGATTGGAGGGAGTTGGTCGTACCTTCCTACGAAAATTTTTTACAGTTTAAGTTGGTGGTATTCTGGACATTTTCCCTTATAACTCCTTGGGACCCATAACTTAAAACACCTTTTTTGGGGCTTCATTAACCTATTTGCAATTAATCAAATACCCTAAACTCGCTCGAATCTCTCTTTAAGGCTTTTGGGTCAAGGAAGGCTAGGGTTTCTTCAATACTATCATTTTGGAGCTTAAGAGTGTGGTTTATTTTCATCTTCATCACTATCTAAGGCATGTTACTTCTCTTTCATTGTTAGTTCTGATTAAAGGCATGTTTTATGAATTGTTCTCATGGCATAAATTGTGA
This sequence comes from Capsicum annuum, assembly GCF_002878395.1. Lineage (NCBI taxonomy): Eukaryota > Viridiplantae > Streptophyta > Magnoliopsida > Solanales > Solanaceae > Capsicum > Capsicum annuum. The sequence goes on along the minus strand of NC_061120.1, from coordinate 79,326,353 downwards.
TAACATTTGGATTTTGAATTATACTTTATGGATTTTGGTTATAATGGTTGGTTATCGTTTTCCCATGTCTTTTACTTGTGTTTTCATAACATAATGGTGGTTTGAACATATGGTAGCATGGGAATGGCTAATTGGTGCTTGGTTTTGGATTTGGAAACTATATGCCCCCAATATATTTGATAAAATGCCTACGTGAATGCTTTTGCTACATACTTGAACTTTTAATAAAACTAATGCATGGTATGACTTGGTAATGAAACTTAACTTTGTTTGGATGGTTTTAAATAGTTTTAAATGGTTAAATGATAAGGTCCTAGTGGTCAAGGTTTGGTTTAATTGAAAACCTTGTGGGGTACATGGGAATCCCCTAAGTAAACTTTATAATAATATAATCTATGGGTACATGGGAATCCCTTTGCTTCTTTAAAAAGTTGGCTAAGGACATTGCATGCAAGTTATATTTGGTATGACAATACCACTATCTATAGCCTTTGTTAATAATAAATGGAATGGTGGTTTGGTTATGTGCTAATGGTTTGAATTGGGCAATAATGGAGGGGTGTGATAGCTAATCGTAAAGGTGTAAGTCCAATAGAAGGACGCTGGAAGCTCATGTTTGTTGATATGAGGATTGGTCATGGAGACCATATATGAAACTTATGGGTTACACGGGAATCCCCTTAGTTACAGTTGTATATATGTACCATGGAAAGCGAAGGGTACATGGGAATCCCCTACTCTTGTGGTATCTCTAGTTCGTGCGGATAGACGTATCGGGGCCTGTTCAGGGTGTAATATTGGACCTATATAGCCCATGAGTAGTTCTAAGATGGTTAAACTACACATATCCAGGTTAATGGTTTCAAAGGCATGCTAAACTCGGTCCTATTTCCCGGCATAGATAAATATATATATGTATAGTTGTGTATGCATATGGTTGTTTACTTGGTTTTAATAGTTGGCATTATTTTATCCTTATCCCGAGTGCATGCTAGTATTCACCCGCTAACCTATCTTCGGGTGCTGTATCCTCAGCAGATGCAGGAACCGACCATTCTATTCCTTCTGCTCAGTGATCGAATTCATGATCGGCTATTGGATTGAAGTGGTGAGCTTCTATATTCCGGAAGGTTACATTTTAAGTCATGGATGTCCTTACATACTTTGGTCATTTTACAGACTATGGTTTTGGCTATGGTCGGGGGCATGTCCCGACCGAATATTATTTTACTTTTGGTTAGAGGCTTTGTTGGACTACTATGGGTTGGTATGGATGGTGTTGATATTGGTTTCAGGCTTGGCATTGGTATTGGTATTATGGTTGATACCGTTTGATTGTATTTATGATTTTTCCATCCTATTATGTTATGGACCTGGACTTGGTTATTATTTTGGGTTGGATATGGTTGTTGGTTTGGCATCGGATTACTAGACTTATTTGGGTTGGTCACAGTCGTGAACCTATCCCAAATTCTTTGAGTTTCAAATACTTTATCTTGTTATATGTTCAGAATTCATCCAACTCAAGGTATGTGGTTGGAGGTTGGGTTGGGTATCAGGTGTGGTCCCTTGTCCATGGTTGGACTTGGGATTCCCATTACGATAATTCCTCAGGTCGGGTGAGGGGCTTATCAATTGAAAGTTTGTCACGAAAACTTACTTTTCTCAACGTTTCATTGTTGCACGCACATCTTTAGGCTTATTTAACTTCTTGTTAGCTGATCCCTCTCTTGTTCATGCATTTCCATATCTGTCTTATCCATACTAAAGTTGTTGTACTGAAAATTTTTTATTGTAGTAGTTTGGTTAGGTTTCTCATTCTAGAATTCTACAGACAAGGCAGAGCAACTTTGTGCCTTTACTTCAAATTTAATTACTCCCTTGACCGTGGTCTCTTTCCTTGATTTCCCACACATGTAATATTGGCAAAATGACATCTTCTTTTTAATTTTTTCATATATTATATTAGCGTATCATGTTTTACGACGAGATATCTTAAGATTCTTCGGCTAATATTGAAGTTATATAGGCCAAAGAGTATGTTTGGATTCACTTTTTAAAGTAGCTTATTAAGTTAAAAGGGTACAAGTCATAATTGGAACCCCTAACTTTTGTCTTTTGAAACATTTTTTCTAATCTTCTCTAAGCACCACAAAAACTAAAAAAGAGCTTAAGGGTCTATTTGAAAAGTCACCTGACAACAGAAATTGGTATAATTACTAGAGTAGTAATTATCAATCTGGTAATAACACAGTTTAGTAATTATGTTGACTTGTTTATTTGTCACAATATAATTACAAATGTATTGTTTGATTGCACAACTGTAATCATGTGGTTATATTAAATTTTTAAAATAAAAGTTAATAATCAAAACAAAAAAAAAATTATATTAGACAAATAAAGGTCTTATAAAAGATAATAAATTAAATATTTAAGATTTAAATTGTCTTTTGAAAATATATTAATTAATAAACATGTGTTCTTCACTAATATTATAAAAAATACTAATCTATATTTCAAATTAGTATATTTTAATTATATTAATCATAAAAACTAAACTTACGTAATATCTAAGAACATCATAAAATGCATGTTTGATCAAGAGATTAATATTATAAATATAATGTCATAAAAATATTAAAATATTTGTGAAAAAGATAAATCTATCAATTCTAACAAAAATAAATGATTTGCAATGCAAAATATCAAGTCAATACTATTAAAACAAATAAGTTGAAAATGAAATTACAACATTAGTTCAAAATTTAAAACAAAAAGTTAACATATTACTTTTATGTTAAATTTCAACATAACGAACGTAAATATGATTACAAGAAAAGGAAAAGTGTAAGCTTATAACCTTATTCAGCAATAAACTTTACTTTATTTAAAAATTAAAATACGAACACATTATGCTAAATGAAAAAGATAAACATAAAATAATTGAAAAACAGATATACGAATAATTGCATGGAATCACATGAAGTAAAGGTTGGAAATGAAAAGTAAGGAAATAAAATATAAATAATAAAAAAATAAGTAGGATTGAAACATTCTTGATAAAGAGCTCCGAAAAATAGGAAGAAAACTCTTAGTTTGCCTACACAAAATTTGGTTGGAATCCATGGCCGAGACGGTCGTTGGCCAGCCTCCAAAGGTGGAGACTGGTCAATTAGCTTTATGATGATAGTTTCGTACCAAAAATGTCATATGCTACTTTGTTTCAAACCCCTATTCAACCACATAAACTTGTAAGCTTGTGCCATTGAAAGAAATATCTTATTTGCATGGTGAACCACGTATTATATGAGAACAGGAAGAAGTAAATCAAATGATAATGAATGAAGATTTACAATATGCTGTCATTGAAAAATTTTCTGATGGTTGATCGGATATACAAGATTTAAGATGATTAATACCCAAACAATGTGAGTTAAAGGGGGAGGTTAATATTGGGATGTTGTGCAATAGGAACGTATTAATAAGGGCTACAAATATAGAGGATTACGTACATTTACTCTCAAACCACAATTATTTATAACAAAAATATATTGGTCTTATCCGATGAGAATTCTTAAATGGGATTCAATGTTTAATCTGGAGAAAGAAATAATTACTATAATAGCATGGATGCCTTTCCCATCACTACCCTCAGATTTCTTTACAAGAGAAGTAGTCTTTTCACTAGCAGCAGTAGTTTGGAAACCTTTGCGAGTGGATTTACCTACACAAAACAAAACAAGGCCGATTTATGCTAGAGTCAAAGTAGAGTTGGATCTACTGGGAGAATTTCCAAAAAGGATAAACATAGGTATGAGGATAAAGTCAGGAGAAGTGATAGAGAAGTGGATTCATATTATATATGATTATGTTCCCAAGTACTGTAAAGAATGCAACTTACAGGGGCACAATGAAAAGGAATGCTATTTTATACACCAGAACTATACCCTAAGAAAGAGAAAGAGAAAACTACAGAGTACAATGATCAGAATATGAAGCCAAGTATTAAAGACAGAAACAAAGAGAACAAACATCTAAATATGATAAGGGTAAGGCTAAGGTAACTGGAGAAGAGAAATTTCAACAACAGAGAAGGAAGCAAGGAAACAGAAGAGGGAAACAACAATATAGAGGAAAGCCAAAAAAAAAGATGGAATCAAAAGGCTCCACCAAACAAGGAGATAAAACTAGTTGATAATAACAAATTTGCGGTATTAGAAGAGGAAAATCAGATGAATGATGACAGAAAAGAAGAGGGAGATAAAAAATAATAACAATGAACAGAAGGGAGATACAGAGAGCGGTAATAAAAAAGCAGACACAAATGGGAAACATAAATAGAAAGGAGGAGAAATATGGAATAGTAGTACAAAGGGTGACAAAAATTCTTCCACACTACAAAGTGATATCAAAAGTAGGAACAAAGGTGGGGCACACAACAAGAATCTCAAAGTTCAGTAAAAGATCATACTAAAGAGAATAATGAATACGACACAATTGAATCAGATAAGAATTTGATGAATTTAACAGAAGAAAGAGAAGTATGGAAAGAAATTAAGATGAAGAAATAATGATCAGTTGTTGGATGAACAGACAAAACAATGAAGCTGAAAAATGAGAACTAATAGAGGTACCTAAAATTCAAAAGTTTTCTCAACAGGAGAAACAGAATAAGAAAGACCTGGAGGAAGATGTAGACATGGAAGCAAACATACATAAAATAAGAAAGGATGGGATATTTATCTCCAAGAAAAACTAGTGTGTTGAAGGGCAAAAGCAGAAAAGATTGCAAGAACACAGTAGGTAAATCACAGATTAATATAAGAAGTAAGACAGGTTCTAAAACCGGTAGTGATCAATGATTAATAAGGTTTTATAATGGAATATTAGATCTATTAGAACTCAAAACTCATTTTAGAGACTAATAGAAATACAGAGAAGAAATAATTACTCTTACATTGCATTACTGGAGCCATTCCAAAGTCCCACAGAATTGGAAGAATATATAAGAAGACTAGGGTTAGCATATGCTAAGGCTAACTGCTTTGCTGAGATCTGGATCTTCTGGGATAATGACTGGTAAGAAGTTGGCTCAACAAATTCTATACATCAATTAACAATGGAGTACAAATTGAGAGAAGGAAATGATAGGTTTAGAGTAACTACTATTTATACTAGATGTAGTGCTTTAGAGAGATTGGAACTGTGGGCGGATTTGGAGGAAATAGTAGGTAACACTCATATACCATGGCTAGTGGGAGGATATTTTAATACTATAATGGATGATTCAAATAAGTTGGGAGGCCTACCAGTAACACAATAGGAAACAGTTGATTTTCTCAATGTATGAATTCATGTGCATTAAATGAATTGAGGTTCACAGGAAGTAGGTTCACATGGTGGAATGGGAGAATTCAGGAAGATTGTTTTTTTTAAAAGTTTGGATAGTTTTGGGTAATGATAATTTAATGCAGCTAATTCCTAATTATCAAGGTCATATTTAATCAATCAAGTATTATATCATGCACCCTTGCATGTCATGGGAAATACCTCACAAGCACAGGTTATATAGTCTTACTACCTAGAGTAGAGACACCTTTAGCAATATTTTTTTGAAAATTGCCACCTTAGAAGATGTGATAAAACTAAAATAAGGTCAGTTTGAGATACATCCAACACCAAAAAAATAGAGAGGAACTCAACAGGGAAGAGACAGACTTAAAGAGGTTATTGAAAATAGAGGAGGAGTTTGGGAAACAAAAGGCAGGGATGAAGTGATTCACTGATGGAGATTGAAACACAAAATTCTTTCATTTCTATATTAATGGAATAAGGGAAAGGCTGTAGATTACAAATATTCAGACAAGACAAAGAGACATAATAATATCATCTCTGAACATTGGAGAGGAGGCAGCGAATGTATTCATAGATCAATTCAAAAAGACTCAAACCAGTACCAATTATGATATGTTGGGGTTTATAAAGAGATCCATTAATAAAGAACATGAGAGAATGTAAAGAATTCTAGAAAAAGAACAGGTAAAGCAGGTTGTCTTCTCGCTAAATAAGGAGAGTGCAAGTAGACCTGATGGCTTTTTAAGTCAAATTTTTCAGAGCTATTGAGGAAGACATAACTAATATGGTCAGAGCTTTTTTGTGGGAAAGAGATACCAAGGTACATCACTTGTCCTAACTTGTGCTCATTCCAAATAAGAAAGTAGTAACTACTTTTGGTGATTTGGGACCTATTAGTCTTCGTATCTATGCAAATAAGATTATTTCCAAGCTGGTTCATATGATAATTATGGAAGTGCTTCCTGATATTATCTCTAAAAATCAATTTGGATTTATCAAGGGTAGAAGTATCAGATAAAATGTTCTTTTAACCCGAGAAATAATTAGAGATATAAAAGAATAAGTTTCATAATATGGTGGTGAACTTGGACATGGAAAAGGCTTATGATAGTCTCTTGGAAATATTTTGCGAAAGTTTTTAGAAGGTTTGGTTTCTCAAGGTGAATAATAGACATGATAGTCAGGTTGATTAGTAGTAATTGGTATTCCGTGCTAATGAATGGACAATATTATGGTTTCTTTCAATCTTTAAGAGGTTTAAGGCAGAGGAATCCTTTATCACCAACTCTATTTATTTTATCAGTTGAAGTCTTATTAAAGAGTCTAAATGATCTGTTCATAGACCTAGAATTTAGAGGATATGGACTGCCAAAGTGGGGTCCTGATATTAATTATCTATCCTATGCTGATGATATAATATTATTCTACTATGGACAGCCTACCTCAATGAAAAAATGATGACGGTATCAAAGAAGGATGAGGAAGTTTTTGGTCAAATGATCAACTTAGGAAAAAATTTGATATATTTTCATGAGAAGGTGTCGATTGGGGTGAGCAATCATATCAAGAGAATCACTAGCATAAGGCAAGGTAAATTCCCTTTTGCATTCTTAGATTATCCAATTTTTATGAAAGGAAGAATAAGGGGCATCATGAAGACTTGATTAAAAAAGTGATGAAGAAAGAAATAATAAGGGGCATCATGAAGACTTGATTAAAAAGTGATGAAGAGGTTACATTCAAGGTAGAATAGATTATTATCTTATGGAGGGAGATGTATTTTAGTTGCACGTCATGCAATCTATTATATTCTATCTGCCATGAATCCACCAGTGAGTGTAGTTAATCAGCTACACAATATTTTTGTAAAGTTTTTTCGGGGTAATGCTACAAGATCAAAGAATAAGCATTGGGTGTCTTGGGATGCAATGTGTTATCCAAGAAAGAAGAAGGACTTGGACTGAGATCATTACATGATATGTACAAGGTATTGTTTGCCAAACTATGGTGGAACTTTAAAACATTTACTTCATCAATATGGAGGTCATTCATCTAGAATAATTATTGTAAAAATTTTCATCCTTTACTTACTAAAGGATTTGGAGCATCATATGTATGGAGAAAAATAATTTTAGTGAGGGAAGAGATGGAGCATATTATATGGTGGTAGGTGAAATCTGGAACTCCAGCTTTTGGTTTAATAACCAGACTAAGTAAAGTGCTCTGTATTATGTAGAAGGTGGGGATTTAAACATGAGTAAATAGAAATAAAAAGCTTCATCAGAAATGGAGAGTGGAACAAAAAATTATTTCTTTCATGTCTATCTGAAGAAATGGTCGTACTAATATTGGAGACCATGAGACCTCTAGTGGAGGGTCATCAGAATGACATCCCATGGTGTATGGTAAGTACTAATGGTTAGTTTATAGTTAAATTTACATGGAAAATATCAGACATAAAAAGGAGAAGAGGAGAGATTATGATGTTATCTGTAGCAAAGGATTGCCATTCAAGTTTAATTTCTTCTAATGGAGGGTATGGATAAGAAGGATCCCAACTGATGATAATCTAAAAAGAATGAGAACACAACTGGTATCAAGATGTTGGTGTTGAGAAAACAAAAGTGATGAAACCATGACACATGTTTTACCAACAGCCCCCTTATCCATAAGGCTATGGAGGTAGTTTCCTCATTTAGCAGGAATGTAGATGGAGGACATAAAACTACAATAATTAATTATAGCCTAGTGGACTAAGGAAACAACACCAAAGCGGAAAATAATATTTAGAGTTGTACCAGCCATAATTACATGGACACTATAGAGAAGGAGAAACTGTATAAAACATGGAGGTTACATAATATATACATGGTTAATGCAACAAATTAAGGAGGGAATATAGAGATGATTAAGAGTTTATACCCATGGATAAATCTGAATACAGGGATATGGCCAGAAGTGGTAGAAAGAATGAGAGCATATAAACCTAAGTTGCATTATCACAAGGTGGTGTAAGAGAGGCTAGGTCTCAGACAGGTTAAGTTCAACACTAATAGAGCTTGTAGAGGAAATCTGGGATTGAGTTCTTATGGTTTTTGCATAAGAGATATTAAAGAGGATTTGGTATATGCTGGAGATAAGGGTTTGGGGTGAGCACTAATACTGCGGCAGAATCACTAGCCAATAAAGAGGCTTTGGAGTACTGTTATGAGGAAAGCTTAAAAGATTTTACTATAGAAACAGACTTTCTTATCCTTAAGCAGTGGAAAATTCTTAGGAGCTAGCAGAGGTAATTGAGGATATTAGGGACAACATCCAAAAACTAAATTCAACAGTCACACATACATTTAGGGAAGAGAATATAGTTATTGTTTCTTTAGCAAATGGTATTATAGAATCCAAAGGCATGAAGGAATTTCATAGCTTTCAGCAATTACCAGGGCAGATAAGGAAACTGATAAACATAGATAAAGCCCAAATACCACACATTTGGATCAAGACTCGCAAAATAATACCATAATGAAGAACAGAAAGAGCATATACAATCAAAATAAAGCAAAAATACCTGTCAAAGTTCAACATCCAAAAGATGATAAGAATAAACAACACGGTCAGGGGAGTTAAAGAGTATGCCTGGAGGGGAACATTACAATTGTGCTTGTTAAAGATAGAATCAAAGCCCTATTTATCCAAAACCTTAACCAAAAAAGAGAGTTAGAGAGTTGTTCCAATACCTTCAACCACTAGATGAACGGGAAGAGGCACTGACCAATCCTCAGAATTTGGGTGAACTGGCATCCTTCTATCCATTTAAGAGGATTCCATGACCACATAGGGAGATGGAAACAATGTCAAAAAATGGAAACTAAAAGAAGCAAGAGCAAAAGGAGGAGAGCTTACCTTGTAAAGTAAAGCATATAGACATAGTTTCTACAAGATCTTCATTGGATTCAGTTGGAATGGGACCTAAAGGAAAAGGAATCATACTTGGAGTTCCACCGGTAGCACTCTGGGTAAATTATAGCAGGCAGCGTTGAGCTCAAGAGAAGTGTACTATACACTATTTCCTTAGCCCCAAATACAAATAGAAAAATAGTAAATTATTCAGCTTCCTATTTGTTGGACCGATGCAATTATTTGGTCCGACCCTTTTATTTTATTGATGTTTTTGAACTTAGCTATTTGGGATATTTATTTGAATAAAATGGTTTAAAAGACCACCAAAATTTATTTTAGAAATTAAAAAAGAGAATAATAATAATAATAAATTAAAAATTAAAAATAGAAATAAATGGAAGAAATTAAAGAGTAACCAACTTCTAATTACATTATGTAATTACCAACAATTTACAACTTCCCTTTAAGAACTGGAGAGTGTAATTATCCCCTACAAATTACTCACAGTTCCCTGCTAAAAGTAATTACTTGGCCAACCAAACATGCTAGATAGTGTAATTACACCAAATCCAATTTCTAGGTGGCTTTCCAAACAGGCGTTAAAAGTCAAAAGCACTTAAAATAAGCCAATTTAAACACCCATGAAGTAACTTACTTCCCTTTTTCTTTAATTTGTGACTTTTTTTTTCTTTTTTCATGTGTTTGTTTTCCCACAAAATTTGTTAGAAAAATATGAAAATAGGATATAATTATTTGTATTTGAAATCTTATTCTTATATGCTGGAACTACGTACAATTTATATACATCAATAATATATCTATACTATCTTTGACTAGCAAATTGCATAAAATTAAAGTGTGTATTTCACTTATCAAATTTTGGTGTCGTTGCCTGAACTAGCAATAAGAAGTGTTCTAATAGAATCTTCTGTATTAATTCAAGCTTTAGTTTTTACTTAATTTTTCTTAAAAAAAAACTAAGTTTACCTATCAATTTTATATAATTGTATGTAATATTTTCCTGTGACTTTAGTGTATCACGTCTTCCTCATATCATTCTTTACGATCGAAAGTTAAAAAATTCTTGTTCCCAAATAGGAAAGAATTTGCAAAAGTGATTTCAGGGCGGTCCTTAATTCAAAACATCATAGCTAAATATGTAAAATATGTTGTCATTGGAGATAAAATCAACTCCAAATATGATAATCTTCCCCTCTTGCTATTGGGAATGGTGTTAAAGAGCATGGGATCATTTGTTGATTATAATGATATGCTAATTATATTCAAGATCCTGTGAAGATATTTTGAAGTTTTGATGATTGATAATATGTATAGAAGTTCCATTCACATGATAAAAAGGAAAGATAAAATTATCAAGAACCATTCATTACAGATCTCAAAGAAGGGATATACAAATTAACACTATCAAAGGAACTCATTAGAGAATTGTTATTTAAGTAGGGAATGAGACTATCAAAGAAAGAAGATTGAAATTGTGTAACACCCCAAAATTTACTAAGGCTTCATTTTAGATTTAGAATAGAAAATCAATTGGAATCAGCAGAAAACCCACAAGATGACTCTAACAATGAGGCATTGTCATGTTATACGATTCATCCTGACTAATCATCCTTAGTGTTTGGCCCAATGTCATTACCTTGATTATCATGTATTTTTGGCATATCAAGCCTTTCCATAGAGACTTTACATTATTTATAACTTGTCAGTATTGTTGGTTCGGTTATCTGATAGTTTGTTTGGGGTTTTAGGCTCATTTCTCTGTTTTGGAGTTATCATTGTTAAGGAATTGGTATCAAATCAAAAATCCTATTAAATAACCTTGATTGAGAATTTAGACAGAGCCATCAGCTCTAAAATATTGATTTTAGGCTAGGGGAGCCCTTGATTCGGGTCACAAGGTTCTAAACTCATGTTGGGCTATTGGGTGAATTCTATAAAAAAAAATGCAACAATAGGTGTGGGCCTCATATTTAGTCAAAAAGATCTCGGATGAAAGTTTGATAGTTTCATTGAGTCCAAACAATCAAATCAACATATTCAGCAATTTTCAAACAACACAGCATATACCTAAGCAACACACATAAGCCACAAGACCACATGCTAGACTAGTTTGCCCAACCACTTCCCCTATCACTGATGCCTATAAATATTTAAGCGCCATACAACTTATTTCCCCTATCAATAAGCATCAACTTCCCCCTAAATAAGAGAACCCCTATATTCATCAGCACAACCCCACAACTATGATTTTAGCCTAATTGCATCAACACCTCAACCCACACCTCTTAGACTACTGACTACATATCTACACATGAAGGCTACACATTAATTTCCCCCTTTTGGCATTATCAAAGTGGTTATATAGTAAGCCAAACATGGATAATCATACATGTTAATTCATGGCCATTGAGGTAATACTTACATAAGCAAGAAGGGAGTTGATAAAAATGAGAGGTGATAGCACAAGTAAAGTTCATTAAAAAATTAGCATGTCAAATCATTAAAAAATTAGTACTAGATGTTATTCAAAAATAATAGCCAAATAAAATAAAAATAACTATGTCTGACACTCGTCAGAGACCAAAACAAGAGATAAAAAGAATAGGGTGCCACGCGTCTAATGAGAGAGATGGAAGGGAAAAAGAGTAGGGCCCATAATAAGAAAGGAATTAGGATGAAGTGCTAGTTGCTCGATCCAGCTGCTTGAGGAGTCTGTTCATTCGTTAATTTTCTACAGCACAAGCCTTGAGAATTTATTGAGTCAAATCTTTATTTTTTGCAGTCAAGGCTTCAACTTGAGCTTTCAACTTCTTCACCCTCACATCCAGGGCTGCATTTTCTACTTTCAACTCTCCACGTGAATTGGCTCTATTTTCTCCTTGTGTACCTAATCCTGTCCTTAAGGAAACAATCTTAACATTCTTCTAAGCTACTTTGGTTGTCAAGATAGTTATCTCCCCTCTCAGCCCCTTTTGCTTAGCTCAGATACAAAGGACTTAGCTTTCTCATTCCCTCTCTTAGGGATACAGTTATTTTCTTCTAGGGTGGTGAAGTTGAACATATGTTTCACTGACCCTACCTTTCCCTTTCCATACTTAATAGAGAAGTAGGCAAATACTCTATTCAGCCAAAAACCATAAGGTAAAGCACGATTACCATCATTTACAAACATGATTATATTAAAATGCTCAATAAAAATCACAAGAAGGTTCACCTTCTAATATGTGGATAGCATTTCTATGAGATAAAGATCAGGGCCTATCACAGTACCCCTCCTTTCAGATCTAAGAAGTAGGGGCATGCGTACCAATTCAAACAACAATTGATATTTCCTCTTTAGAATCCTTTTTTGATAGACTTATAGTTTAAGTTATCAAGATCACTACATATTCCAAGAAATGTGCAGACTTTTCTTCTAATCTAATGGTCTTAATTTCAATTATTGGAACCCCAAGGATCTCTAATAGGGTATCTTCATCCAATACCGAATATAACCCCATTAACTTGTGATGTTACATACAGACCATTATCAGAGATTGCCAAGTTATGGTAGAACACTCTTACCTCTTCTTATGCAGCTGGGCACAAATAACTTAAAAAAGTGTTCCCAATTTTAAAACTTTACCTAGTTAAGCACTTTCCTCATCTCAATAATTGTTGGATTAAAAAATCTCTCTCAATACCTCTTGAGTTTTGAAGGTCTTTTATAGCTTTTCGAGACAAACCCTTCTCTAAGGATGGCTATGTTTCTTTGATTAGCTAATTTCCTTTATAGTGGACTCAGAAACATTTTTTAGGTTTTCACAAATTTTAAATTAGGACTTGATCCCTTATTCTTTATTTTGACTGACCTTCTCTTTTGACTGATGACATTGGTCACTAGCCTTCGTACTAAGTAACCTTTTTCTTTCCTCTTTGAGAAAATTCTTACTTCCTTCACATTTTCCTGAATAGGAGAAGTATGTTTTTTATCATCAGATTCATGGGACTCATTCTTAGAGTCACTTAAGCCTTCAAACATTCTCTTAATCTCACTATCAATATCATCAGTACCTGGTTCAACTATATCAATTCCACATTTCTTGGTCATTTTTCTTCCTTTAGTACTCCCTTTGCTTCTCTCCAATACTTCTTTTATTATATTCCTGGTACTTGATCGTGTCCCAAGAGTTGAGGAGGTAGATCTTTTCTTTGATGTTCTCTAGGAAAAGGGTTCATTATCCTTAACATCAGCACTACCCAGGCTACCCTTATTTTCACTAGATGGATCAAGCACAAATAGAAGCACTATATTTTCATTATTAGTATCTTTAGGAGGATCATTTTGTCGTCAAGTAAATAAGACTGGTGAAATATTTTGGTCAAGAACTTTGTTCTTTAAGGGATTAGTCCTAGTATTTCTTTTTAAGGAAGAGTCACTAGGTTGGTTCATCCTTTTCAAAGAATAGTGAGTTTTGGCAATTTGTTGTAGGGAGAAGGGAGTATATTCAATAATTGTAATATATTCTTCTAAATCTAAAAGGATTAAGGGAGTGTATTACTTTTGAAGGGAGAGGCTCATCTTTCTAAGAAGAAGAAAAAACATTTTTGCAGAGGTTAGAAAGACTATAGTATAAGGGAGATTCAAGCTTTTAGCTTTCCTTGAGAGTGGTTTGGGAACTGATAAGATTGCATAATAAAGAATTTTTGAATAAGAGAGAGAAAATAATTTTATTTTAATCTTTATATATGTTATTAAAGTATGATTGAGACTAAAGGAAATGATGTATTTGAGGAGACGTGTCCAGTCAGATGGATGCGGAAGAGTCATGTGGCATAGTTATTAAATATTTAGAATGTTCATTATTTAGGAATAACAAATGGTACTGACTTGATTAGGAACCATGTCCCTTAGTGATAATAAAATTTAACAGTCTTGTGTTGTTGCACCACTTCTTTCATATCTTTCCTTCCTTAACATGGGTGTATATTTGTAAAGATATGAGACTAAATTAACTCATAACTTATTATCTAACCTAGATACCTACTTACACATATTCATATCCATAAATAAGGAATCATGCAAGTCTTAGCATCGATATTGATTATAATGGTTCTGCTCTTTCTTGTGTCATTCGACCAATTCCTTATTTTTTTTTCAGGGATAAACCATGAAAGATCCTTTCATAACTTGAAATATCTATATATATACATGTATTATTTTCAAAGGAATCTAAAGCAACACTAACATCGATCATACTTAATTCTTTAATTCAAACACCGAGGAGGTATTCTCCCTCAAGGGGATTTTAGCAAGGGTGATCCTCAGATCCTCAATCAAGTCCTCAGAGCAACTATTGTTATCATCTTTGTTCTGGTTGCTCCCTCTTACTTTTCTCTATATTATTAATCACTTATCAGATTTGGGAACCCATTTGAGTGTGAGTTCCCAAAAAGGGTGACAAGGGAAAATTAGCCTTTTCTTTATCTAGCTAGGTAATCTTTGTTTCCTTCTTATGAGTGTTGCTAAGCTCTTATTTTCCCTTAGATTTGTAGTTTTGGAGGAGGACATCTCCTTTGAGTGATCCTCCATTTGACTGTTGCACTCTAAATCTCTTTTGTTAATGGACTCCTGGCTAATATGATTAGTTATTTCCTGTAAGGATGAGGCCCATTTGAGAGCTTTATGAAGTTTAATTTTCACCCTAGTTAGTTCCTCTTCAATAATAGAGTTTCTATCAAATGAGGCATTCAGGTCAGCCTTGGCATTGGTCAGTTTTTTCAACTAAAACTAAATTCTACTCCATTTACCTTTACCCTTAGACTCCCACTTTGAGATTTCATCTAATCTCTTATTTACCATATCATTATCACATGCAAGAGTTTTATAGGTGGCTATATGCTCAGCTACTTGTATATTCAGTTTTACTGGTTCTTCTTTACACTTTGCCAATTTTTCCTTCAATTTTCTCCTTTCGATTGTGAGTTCAGCCATTTTAACATTTAGTTTAATTTCTTTTTCCTCATATTTTTCCAAGGTCTCCTTCATATTTTCTTTGAATTTGGTAATATCACTCAAAGAGATAATAAATACTGAGGCAAGAGACCTCAGCCTACTTAGGAAATAGTTATTCAGAGTTTTTCTTGATATCAAGGAGAGTTATAGGTTTCTTTCCTTCATTTTAAGTATCTGCTATTAGATTAGAAAGTAATTCAAACACCGATACTTTTTCTTCCATTACCAACATGGAAACTTCTTCTCCTTATTCAGAATCACTTGTTGAGTCCCCCTAATATACTGCTAACACTTGGTTCACAACCTTGTCTGCTTCAGCCTTCTTTCTAAGCGTTATAGGAGCCCAAAAATTCTCTTTTTCTATATTTTCATTTGGCTTATCATATTTCTTATAATCTATCTTGTGCATAGGACAATTATTAAATATACTGACAAAGCTTGCCACATTTGTGACTAGTGTTATTTCCCTTTCCTATTGTTGATCCCCGACTAGATTCTCCTCTTTTAGAGAAATCTCTATACATTTCCAAGGTTTGGAGAACCCATTTTGAAATGCGAGCTATTTCACTTTCTTCAAAACTGTAAGTAGCTTGTGAAGCCTTTAGAACGAGTTTTGATGTAACCTCTATTTCTCAAGATCCTTCAAATGTGTTAGCCTTATTATATAAGACCTGCTCTGATACCAAATGAAGGGATGGGGTGGGTTGCTCTTCAGTTCAGGGACCTATTCCTAGATGTACTCCCACAACAAGAAATATGAGACATGTAAAGTAAGAAGTTTAGTAATAAAGTAAAATAAAGGATACAAGGTTTTTACGTAGAAACTCTTTGCTCAATAAAGAAAACCATAACCTGCCTCCAGGATTTCTAAGCTCAACTATACTCAAGCAACTTCTTGAATACAAACTCCAAGAATTAACCTCCTAATCCTTTATTTCCTACCAATAACTCCATTATAAGAAAACACAAGCAGTAACTCTACTCCTTCAACCTCCAACTAACTCTAACTGAACTTCCATAAGCTAACTCTAGTTTGGACGATCACCTAAACTCTAGATAATTATAAGAAAAGGTTACACCACAACACCTATTACAGTTATAAGCTAATATAGGAAAACTTTTAAGAACAAAATACAAAGACTCAATCTATAACAAGGAGATACAAATAGAACTCAATAAATAACCAACTCCCTGTTACAATTGTAGCCTTTGATTCATCACTTTTGAAAGATATATATTTGTAAAAATATGGAAGTGTTGGTTTCTTGTTGAGGAAGATGAACAATATATATTGTGAAACAAGAAAATTTAGGAGAGATCCTATTGGTTGAGGCAAAAAGGTAGCAACAACTTTTCACAAACTTTTGTACTTTGTGTCAACTGGACTATTGACTGTGACAGTGATGGGTGAGACCTACTCCCTAATGTGTAGTAGCTTTTTTCATCACAAAAACTCTAGTGAAAAAGTCCCAAACTATGAATTTGTCAATCATCAAAACCAAGGACTTAATAGTTATGATATCAATTGGACTCGAGGTGAGTATTCTAACCATATAAAAGAGTATGATTCTAGAGTGTAGATGCTTAGGCAATTGTTGTATTATTTGTAAGTACTGATGGCATGTATACTTTCAGTGCATTCATGCTCATTTAGTAGTACTATTCCAGTAAAAACCATGATTTTACTACTAGTTTATAAAAAGAAAATTTATTCTCACTTTTAACTCTAAAATGGATTCTTTTATTACGGGGATTGTACCACCTAATTTACTTATTTAGGAGCTTTCAAAATCAAGGATGATGTTTTAGAAATTATACCAAGATTGATTTTGGTTTGTGATTTATCCACTCTTTCTACCACTATTATTTACTTTAGTCGAGAGAGATTCTAACCCATCTATGCATTTTATGTTGATTTAGTTACGGAGTTGCTCTCAGGTAATAGATTTACAAAGTTACACTCTTTTAGCTAAAGTTTAAGTCTGTGCATTTATAGATATATACATCTCTCCAGTTCTTGGCAGAGTAGATTTATGAGGACGATGATTGGAAATCCTAAGTTAGGACCAAGTAAGTTTATATGAATATTTCCAAATTCCTAGAGGCTCTTTCATCTGTGAGTCATCATGCTGGAGAAGAGAGATCGTCATAGGTATTTCCTTTGTGAGCTATTAAGTTTGAGGAGGTGTATACACTTGGTACATTATGGCACTTGTATCAATTATGGTACTATGGATTTACTTTACATTCATTCATTAATATGCATATCACAGTATGTTTTTTGGTTCTTATATCTATCAATGTTATGGGTGGTTTGCATAGGTATAGACTATGATTGTTGTTTATTGAGTGTTGATTAAACCTTCTGAGTTTATAGGGCCCCGATTAGGTGTTACTTTTTTGGACTAACTACTTTATTATTATTATTATGATTAGTTTGTGTCAGGCTTATTATGGATTAGTACTTAGGTTGGAGGTATGATTCTAATCTCTTTTATTTTTATGATAAATTATATTATGGATAGTTACCACCATGGTTAGACATGATGGTTAGGGACCTTGATTATATCAGCACAAACTTTCCTACTTGATTATTATGCCCTGAGATGTTTGGTCTTTACCTTGAGTAGTTTAAATATATATATATATATATAGCCTATTCACTCTTCATTATATTGACTAGTGATATACGGTATTGCCCTTTAGGCCCTGATCACTATTATAATAGGAAAGTTTATCCTTATTACTCCCTTAGAATTAGTACGTTTAGGTTTATAGTCATGTAGCTTATATTCCTGCTTTAGATGTTATTCATTCTTGCATTATCTTCGGAATTCAGTCGGCTGATTCTTACCGAGTACCATGTGTTTGGTACTTATACTACACTTTTACAACCTTTAGATCATAGTACGAGTTCTCGTTGTTGTTGTGTACATCATGTAAAGAAATTATGGATCAAAAATTTGGGGTGATCACTTGGCATTTGAAGTATTAATATTTCCCTATTATGGATTAAACTGATCTTTATGTTGTATTCAAAGATGGCTTGTATGTTTATTTACTCTGTATTTCAATTTGTACTCTCATGGTATTAGGAGCTTTTGTACTAATTCCACTAGGTTTTGGGGTTTCTTATTATATATATATATATCTTTTTACCATATTCATTTTTCTTTTTCTGTTATTTCTCTTGATAGTTCATTACTAGTTATTTTAGACTATGGGTTGGCTTACCTACTAGTGGGTTATAGTAGGTTTCATCATAACCTGATAAATTGGATCATGACACCCAAAGTTCTAAAATATGCAGAATCATCCTAGTGGAAATGACAAGTCATTGTCAGTAGTGAAGAGTCATCGCCTGTACTGTCTTGAAGAAATCTCATGAAAGTTTAAAAAGTTGAAAATCTTGCCCAATGGCTACTATTGACACCCAATTTTCCCCTACATAGCGAATTAATTTTGAGCTTCTTCAATTTTTAAATAATTATCTTTTGCAAAGTTAAAATATTTTGAAATTAATTTCAGGCTAGTCTTGATAATTTTAAGTAAGAATTAGATGTTTTCATATTTAAACATGGAATTATGTGATCTTATTTAAGGAAGCATTTTTGAGAATTAGTTTTGATGTAAAATGGTCTTTAATTTCACTATGCCCTTAATTTCCTTTAAAACCGACTAAAATGAGAGTTTAAGATAGTTTTATTTCCAAATAAATAAATTTTGCATTAGAAGTAACTATTTTATTATGGTGGAATTAAGAATCTTGTTTAAATTAATTAGGAAATGTAACTACTTGATTTTTGGTGATTTATGAGAAATATTTAATTTTTGTATGATTTGATGATTTTAACCCTCACTGTGGCTGCTTTATGGTTTTTTGGGGGTTATGGGGACGATTAGCATAATTCTTGGTGCATTTTGGTGTGATTTATGTGATATTGTGGATTTTGGTGGCTTGAAAAGCCTTATAGTTGACTTTGGTCAATATTTATTGATCTGTGCATCATATCACAAAATGTATTATGCTAGTAGATCCAAAATATTGATTTTAGGGTGGTAACATGGTTGGTGTGATGTTATGGCTTTCATATCTCATTTCAACCCTTGGTGCAAAAAATTATGAAATTAGTTTTGGGGGTCAACTTTGTGAAAATGATATTTTTTTGAAAATTCGGTATCGCCATTGAGTCCAAAGCATTGA
The DNA here is from genome assembly GCF_002878395.1 of Capsicum annuum. Classification (NCBI taxonomy): domain Eukaryota; kingdom Viridiplantae; phylum Streptophyta; class Magnoliopsida; order Solanales; family Solanaceae; genus Capsicum; species Capsicum annuum. Next base: position 79,306,881 of record NC_061120.1, on the reverse strand, counting down.
ATATAATAGGGTAGCATAGTTCATTTGTATTCATGGGATTCCGGATGAATGTCAAGGAATTTGCGGAGACTTGGAATTATCCAAGTTTCCAAATGGTGCACCACTCAGCTGGTCCACTCACGTAAGCAAAATCTTGGTCACTTAAGAGACTCAGCAGATCAAAACAAGTGTCACTTATGTGGTACCCTGTCGCTTAAGTAGTAGTCACTTAAGTGACCCCGTGACTGCGTATGGGATGCCTGGGTCCCTTAAATACCTATGTTTTGCCATTTTTGAGATTTGGAGCTTAGGGTTTCATGATTTTGAGAAATTTTCTCCATTTATAAGCTTGGATAAGCTCCATAACACCTATTTCAACTACTTTTATTCAACTTTATTATTTAAATCTTGTTTAAATGCGGATTTAAAAGTAGGCAATTGGAATTTTGACCCAAAAGGCCTAAAAAATTATATTTCTCTGACTTAAACCTCGATTTCAATCCATTTTAACTTGGGTGAGTTCTTAATCTTATAATTATCACTTTTATCCCTATTTCATCTTCAAAACAACTCTAATTCTTGATTTTAAAATGGATTTCGGGGGTTTTGCCAGTAAATTTTGGAAAATGGTTTTTCGTCAATTTGGACCTCATTTTTAACTCGTTTTCACTTGGGTTTTCACTTGTAGACTCCTAAGAGTATGGGAAACATGTTTCAAAAATAAAATTATGATTTACTCTTATAATTTGAAAACCCATATTGGAGTTCTGTTTTGACCCTTACACAAAATTAGGCAATATGGGTATCATTGGCTTTCTTTTGATGCATAAATTCTATATATCCATGTCTTAGTTGATTATGAGTCCATTCGTAGGAGTAAGGATTTGGACTGAAGGCTTTTGGATCGGTTTTCGACATTCGAGGTAGGTTATAACTTAACTTTCTTCAGACTGGGCTGGGTAGTTAGTGTTGAAATTAAATTATGTTATGTAATATAATTTAAAAAGGATATATTAATTAATTAAAATAAATAAATAACAATAAAATTATTAATTAATAATAATTAATAATTAATAATTAAAATTGGCTATATTTATTAATTTATTAATTAATAATTATTAATTATTAATAATTAAAATTGGCTACATTTATTAATTATCTTTTAAAATGGCTACATTTATTTTGTTGTAAAATAATATAGGCCGATAATTAATATATTATATTAATTAATAATTATTAATTTGGAATCTAATTTAAAATGGCTATATTTATTAATTAACTTTTTAAATGGCTAAATCTATTGTGTTGTGCCCATGTGGGGGCCTATTTATTGATGTTATTTGGTGATTTTGGAACATTATTTGCTATGTGTGACCATGTGGGGTCCTATATGATATTATTGACCTTGTGTGTGCGGAATTAGTTATATCTTGTTTGATGAAAAAGACTAATGTGGTATCAATGGTGACTTTTTAATGTATTTCATTTTATTGGCATATGGATTATGTTGGATTCATGGATGGTTGGATTAATGAGTGAATTTTGGCTTAATTGGTTGGTATTGAAACACCCTAAAAATTGGCCCTCACAAAATTTCTTGAGTTTTGACCATTCTGGGCAAGGTACGACTTATGCATACAAGTCGTATGTTAGGGTACGACTATGGCCCCTTTCTTATATATTAAGCAGTGTGCATTCGGTTGGTTTCTATCCAAGATACAACTAATCATCATACTAGTCATATGGTAGGATACGAGGTGTATGATGGCAAGTCGTTTGATGCCTAAAGTTTGATCTAGTTGAATCTGACCAAGGTACGATTTTAAGGTACCATTTGCACCCTAAGGTACGATCTAGACCTAGATAGTCGTATGATGGTCAGTATGGGGACCAAGGTGGGGTCTAAGTTATGAGTTAGGGTACCTCGTACTGTAGGGTACGGCTAAGGGGGTGGCCGTACACTCCTAGAGTTAGTTTTCAACTTTCAAGCTGAGGGTAGTCTGGACATTTTGCATCCCAAAACCCTTATGTCCTTACGTTATATATCATGTTGTGGCCTCTCGTAACACTCATTAAAAGTCTCTCATAACACTCATCGGAAGATCAAAATATTCTGGAATGCTTTCTAACTCTCTCTTGAAGATTAGAAGCTAGGGTTTCAAGAAGTGTTTATTTAAAGGCTAAAGGGGTCAAGTTTTTTCTGTGAATCATCTTGTATAAGGCAAGTTACTCCTCCCTCATTGTTAGTTCCAACTCAAGTTATGTTTTAATGTGTTTTAAATATTGATTGTGATCATGAATAGTAGTTTTGAAAACCAATGTTGAAGGTTTTGATGCATATTGATGGGTATTGTTTACTATTGGCTTAAACTATGTTTTTGGTGATGGTTTGCACATTTTGGTGCTTTTTGGTTGTGGTTTAACAAATGGGTCATGGATAACCCTAAACTTGATGGTTTATGCTTTGGTTTTGGTCATGGTAAAGGTGTACCCTCAACATGTTTGATAAAATGCCTATGAAAATGTTTTACTCTATTGCTGAAATTTTATTAAAGCTATTATATCGTATGGTTTGGTAATGAAACCCTAAATTGGTTTGGATGGTTTTTGCATGGGTTTAAATGGTGTTGTATTCGTTTGAATGGTTTTGAATGGCTAAAATTATTTGAATAGTTAAAATGGTTTTGAACGGTATGCATGGTTTGGAATGGTTAAATAGTAAGGCCTTGATGTCTATGAAATTGATTTGAATGAAAACTTTGTGGGGTACACAGGAATTCCTCAAGTGAATACATAATGAAAATTGTTTGAATGATGAACATCTTGTAGGGTACAAGAGAATCCCCCAGGTAAGCCTAATAATGATGCACTTGTGGGGTATATGGGAATTCCCTAAGTAAACTATATGATTTAACCTATGGGGTTCATGGGAATCCCTTAAGGTTGGCAAAGGACATTGCTTGCAAGCTATAGTAGGTATGATGATACCATTAATGATAGCCTTGGTTAATAATAATTGGAATGATGGTCTGGTTGTGGTAATGGTTTTAATTTGGCAATAATGATGGGGTGTGATAGCAAACTGTGAAGGTTTTAGTCTAATGAACGGACACTAGAAATTCATGTTTACCGACATAAGGATTGGGCATGGAGACCCTATACTTGAGGGGTACATGGGAATACCCTAACTCTTATATATATGTATCAGATAGTGAAGGGTACACAAGAATCCCCTACTCCTATGGTATCTTTAGTTCATGCTGATACATGTAGTGAGGCCCGTCCAGGGGGTGATATTGAACTCAAAAAGCCTGAGGGTAGATTATGACAATTAAGCTATACATACCCGGGTTAATGGTTTTAAGGTTATGCTAAACCTGGTTCCCTTTCCCGACATGAATTATATATATATTTGTGGTTGTGTATGCATGTGCTTGTTTACTTGATTTTAAAGGTTGGCATTATTTTGTCCTTATCCTGAGTACTTGCTAGAGTTCACCCACTAACCTATCTTTGGGCGGCTGAATCCCCACGCGATGCATGGAGAGGCCATAATACTCCTCCTAATTATTAATCAGATTTGGGAACAGTCGATGTTGGATTAAAGTTGTGAGCTTCCATAGTTCGGAAGGCATCCATTTCATGTTATGGATCACTTTACACACTATTGTCTTCTCTTAGACTTTGGTTGTTGGCTATGGCCAGGGGCATGTCCCGACTAGATATTAATTAGTTTGGTCTAGAGGCTTTGTATGGACAACTGCGGACATGGATATGGAATGGTTATGATTTTTATATTATATACATTGGATTCTTATTTTTGGTTTGGTTGGTTGGTTATTGGATGGATTGACTTGGTCGAGTTAGTCTAATAAGTAGATGTATCCCAAAGTTATTATATTTTTTAATTTGCTATCTTGCTATATAGTCGGAAATCATTTGGCTCAGGGTATATGTTAGCTGGTTGGTTTAGGTTTGGGGGTGGTCTCAATCCCGGTTAGACTTGAGATACCCATTATAATAAGGCCCCAATTCAGGTACTATCGGGTATATTAGTTAAATATGAAATTTTATATTCTGGTTGGTTATGATCATTGAATCCTCATATCATATTTATTCATGAAACATTGGTGCCACTGTGGAAATAATGAAAATACAAAAAATACTGGCTTTTTCTGATGAAAAATATGATATCTTTAAAACCCTCTACCGATGTATGTGCTGGAGAGGATATATGGATATTGGCATTGGATATTAGTTGTATACTGGTTGATGAACCCCCTAAGGTTCCTACATCGGGAATCTTTAGCTCCATAGGTGTATACAGAGGTTGTGCGATGATTTCGTGCATCATATCATCATCATCCCTATTACAATTGTATTTACATTGTACCTTTATTTGGGTTGCATTATCTCCTTCGATGTATGTCTTTGTGTATTTTTTCCTTTGTACTTATATGTGTGATATTTGTATACTTGTATTTCTTTTTGGTTGGTATGGTGTATGTAAATATTATTGAACTATTAGTGTAGATAGTGTGGGCTACTATTTGGGACATTTTCTGGGTGTAGGTGACGTGCCCTTAGTGTATTCTTTATTTTCTACTTTTCTCAGTCGGCCTATGATACCTACTGAGTACAAGTGGACTGTACTCACCCTTACCATGCCCTTTTAGTTAAGATCCTTGTTCGATCCCACCTCATGGCTATTGATTCGAGTAATACTTTGGAGTTATTCAAAGTAAAAGTTGGATTCTTACTTTTGTAGCCTACTACTATGTTTCCTTATGTAAACTGTGTCTTTATTTGTATTGAGAGACAGAGTTGTTCCTATTTTGGATATCCTATTTTGGATATCTTATGTATTTTGATATCGAGTTGTATAAGTTATGTTCTTACACTGTGACACCATGTTTTAGGATTTGGTTTAGTATCATTAACTCTGTATTTTTTATTTTACTATATATACATGTGGTTTGACTATGCTTTAGGAGTCTTACTATGGATTTTATATCATTTTTCTCAATTCATATTAGTTTGAGTGATAGGCTTACTTGTTAAGGCATTTTGCGACAAGTGCCAACATGACTCTTAGTTTTTGGGTCCTGAGCAATTGGTATCAGAGCAGCCAGGTTCACTGGTCTTAATAGTGTAATAATGGGATATCTAATAGAGTCTCATGGATCGGTAAGTAGACGTCGTATCTATCTATCTTTGAGAGGCTATAAGATGTACTTAAGAAATTTCCCTTATTTTGTTCCTAATTATGTGAATTTCCTTTATACCTTGTGTTCTAAGTAATACTTTACTCTTTGTTGCACAAATGGTGATGACTAGATCTCATGAGGGTAGAGATGTTTAGCCTTTATTTAAGAAAAGAGCCTTTAGAGGGTGAGTTAAGACTCATGGATGGGCTTGAGGTAATGTACGGGCATGTGGATCTATCTCGTCTAGGAGTAGTGCTAGGAGAATTTCCCCTGAGCCTCGTGTTGAGCATGTTAAGGTTGTGGGTCCCACCTTGGTTTCACTGAGTTCTTTTACCCTGGTCTTGGAGAATTTTTAGTTTGTTTGTTGATCCATTTAGAGGGTGCTCCTTTGAGTATTCCTGATGTTCCCCCAACTCCAAGTATTGTACCTCTATTTGTGCCTTAGTCTGCTTATGGTGTTCTTCTAGACCCGAGTGTAGATCCTCTAGTAGTACCTATATCTACCTTTGGTACTCCACTGATTCCAAGTGTTATTCGTCCTTCAACTCCTACATCAAGAGTTCATCCTTCATCTATGTTGCATCCTCAGATGGGATCTCAGCCTACCAGATTTATCATACCTCCTCTCATTGCAAGTAAAGTTATGTCTTCTGACTTTGAGAGGTTCACTTATTTGGGTCATCCTAGGTTTAGTGGTGTTGTAGGCGATGATTCCCATTGTGATAAATTACTAACTTAGTTTTCTTGAGTCACATAGTGTTGCGTATACTACTTATCAGGTGAAGGATGTCTCTAGAGATTGTGAAGGTCACTTGTTGGTTGCATACCTCTTAATTCTCCTTAGATGACTTGGGATTAGTTTGTTAAGGCTTTTTTGGAGAGGTTCATGGCTTACAGTCTAAGAGATCGAATAAGAGATGAGTTTGATTACCTAGAGCAGAGCTTCATAATTGTTGTAAAGTATGAGGGATGCTTTCATGCCTTGCTAGATATTATTATACTAGTATTACCATCAAATCTGAGAAGATTCAAAAGTTTTTAAAGGGGTTAGATATTTCTCTTTAGTTAGCCATGACTCAGATGGTAGTGTATGGAGCATCTTTTCAGAGTATAGTAGATCATGCTAAGATTACTGAGAGTATTCTTTAAGAATCTCAAGGAGGCACCAAGAAGGTGTGTTGTATGGGAGAGGTCATAGGTCACAATTATCTAGGTAGGGATTCTAGAGGTTTTCATAGGTATCATGAAAAACCAGTGCAGTAGCCTTGTAGAGTTCTGGTAGTAGGTCTTTTGGTTTGGCAGTTTTGGGCAGCCATATCAGTCCAGTCGTACCTCCCCCTATTGAGTTGGGTCGTAGAGTTTGCTACATGAATGATGAGACTATCTATTTGGATAAGGACTATCCCTTCGTGTATTTAGAACTACTCTTATTTCAGTTATGAGAGGTAGGGGTTCTATCAGAGGTGCATACAACAGAGGTAGTAAAGCTCGTGGTGTTGGTCGCAGGCATATTTAGGCAGTTAGTGGCATGGATAGTGCTATGCTATACTCACTAGACTAAAAAAAGAAGCTTTTGACACTGTTATCACAGGTATCATCCTCGTTCATTTTAGATTTGCATTTGTGTTATTTGATTTGGGATACACCTTCTCCTATGTGTCTGTGTATTTTGCTTTGGGTTTTGATTTTTCTAGTGAGCCTCTTGCCATGTCTATTCATGTATCTACACCTGTATGAGATTCTTTAGTGGTAGATCGGTTGTATCAATCCTGTATTATGACTTTTACTGGGTGTGAGACTTAGATAGATTTGCTTGTCTTAGATATAGTTAACTTCAATGTCATTTTGGGTATGAATTGGTAGGCTCCTTACCATGTTTTCCTCGATTGTTGTACTAAGACCGTTTTAGCTCCATCGAGTATGTCAAGGATAGCTTAGAAGAGTGTGTCATTTGGGTCCTAACAGGGTTATATCTTATATTTAGTCTCATTGCTCAGTTGAGAGAGGATATTTATTTTATTTGGCTTATATTTGTGATACTTGAGTAGCTTTACCCCTCTCTTTGGATTCTATTGAGGTAGTCTATGAGTTCATAGATGTGTTTTCTATGGATTTTCTTGGTATGCCTTCGGATCGTGATATTAACTTTTCCATTGATGTTGAGTCGGGCACCAAGTCTATCTTTATTTCTCTTTATAGGATGGCTCTAGCTGAGTTAAAGGAATTGAAGGATCAGTTGTAAGAGTTTTTGGATAAGGGATTTATTGGACATGGTGTTTCACCTCGGGGTATACCTATTTTGTTTGTAAAGAAGAAGGGTGGGCCTATGCGGATGTGTATTGATTATCAACAGCTAAACAAAGTGACGACTAAGAATAAGTATTCTCTTTCTCATATTGATGATTTTTTATCATCTTTAGGGTGCTTCGGTGTTTTACAAGATTTATTTGAGATTCAAGTATCGCCAGTTGAGGATTAGATCCACAGATATTCCTAAGACAACTTTTTAGACTCGGTACAGTCATTATGAATTCTTAATCATGTCCTTTGGGTTGACCAATGCCTAGCCGCATTCATGGAGTTGATGAATTAGGTATTTCAAACATAACTCGACTCCTTTGTTATTGTATTTATAGATAATATCTTGGTTTACTCCAAAAGTGAGGTGGATTATGAGGAGCATTTGCAGATTGTGCTTCAGAGACTGAGGGAGAGAAGTTGTATGTTAAGTTCTCCAAGTGTGAGTTTTGGTTGGAGTCTGTCTCTTTCTTGGGTTATGTGGTGACTAAGAATGGTATTATGGCTGATCCAACTAAGAATGTAGTTTTTTGTGATTAATATAGGCCTACTTTGCCCACTTGAGGTTCGGAATTTTGTTGGCTTAACAGGCTAATATCAATGTTTTACTGAAGGTTTCTTATCTATTATTGCTCCGTTGACAAAGTTGACATAGAAGAATATTTTTTTAGTGGTCCAATACTTGTGAGGTGAGTTTCTAAATGCTCAAGGATTTGTTGACATCATCTCTAATTTTGACTCTGCCCAAGGAGGGCGTGGGTTTTACCGGCTTTTGTATTGCTTCAGGTGTTAGGTTAGGTGTTGTTTTGATGTAGGAGGGTAAGGTGATTATGTATTTTTCCCTCCAAATAAAGACTTATGAGAAGAATTATCCTACCCATGATTTAGAGTTGTGCGCGGTTGTTTTTTCTTTAAAGTTATGGAGGCACTACTTGCATGGAGCACGATGTGAGATTTTCTTTGATCATCGTACCCTTCAGTACTTCTTTACCCAGCGAGATCTTAATATGAGGTAGCATCGTTGGCTTAAGTTTCTTAAGGATTATGACTTGACTATTCTCTACCATCCGAGCAAGGCCAATGTAGTTGCAGATGCCTTGATCCAGAAGTTAACTAGCATGGGTAGCTTGGCGCAACTTTTGACCTAGGAGATGCCTTTGGCCTTAGAGGTTCAGTCTTTAGCTAACTAGATGGTTAGGCTTGATATTTTGGCACCTGGGTGTATTTTGGCGTTCGTGGAGGCTATTGATGACATTGGATTGAGATTGATTCAGGGTAAGGTATTAAGTAGTGAGGCTAAGGAAGCCTCACTTGATTCAGATGGTATTTTGAGTGTTGGAGGTAGAGTTTTTGTACCGAGAGTGGGTGATTGGTTTAGATTGATTTTGAGAAGGCTTATTTTTTCAGGTATTCCATCAAACGAGGAGTGATTAAGATGTATCATGATTTGAGGCAGCATTACTAGTGGAGGGGTATAAAGAAGGATGTAGCAGACTTTGTAGCTTATTGCCATTGTTGTCAGCAGGTGAAGGAATGAGGCCTAGTTTCTTGCTTTAGAGGTTACCCGTTTCTGAGTGGAAATGATAATAGATCACTATAGACTTCTTGAGTGGATTTCCTCGTACTTCTCATGGTTTAGATAGTGTTTAGGTCATCGTGGACCAATTGATCAAATCTCCTTACTTCATTCCAATTTAGGTCTTTTTTCGTGCTGAGAGGTTAGCTCGTATCTATATTTATGAGATTATGCAACTTCACGGTGTGCCAGTATCTATTATCTCAGATGGAGGATTGATTTTCACATTTCACTTTTGGAAGGATTTTCAGGAGGAGTTGGATACTAGAGTGATCTTAGTACAACATTATACCCCAGACCAACGGCCAATCAGAGAGAACTATTGAGTTCTTGGAGGATATGCTCCATGCTTGAGTGATGGACTTTGGTGGTCATTGGGAGCAGCATCTAGCTTTACTGGAGTTTGTGTATAATAGCTACCATTCCACTATTGATATGGCTACTTTTGAGGATTTGTATGGTAGGCTTTATAGCTCTCCATTTGATTGGTTTGATGTTTCTAAGATTAGACATCGAGGCATGGACTTGTTTCGTGAGTCCTTGGATAGAGTTTGGATCATTTAGATAAGCTTCAAATGGCTTAGAGTAGGCAGAATGTAAGATCCTTTAAAATTTTAATCATTTTATTTTTTACCCTTCTGTGTGTGTAATGTCAATTTTTTACTTGAATTATGTTTAGGGATGTTAAAAGGGTGTTAGGGGAAAGTTTTAGATTTTTCAGAAGGGGTCCAGGGTCATTTTGGGACCCTGACCCAGTGAGGGTCCGTGATATTAGTGTGCCACGGAGGTTAGCCTCCGCGATATTAGCATGGCATGGAGGTTACCCTCTGCAATAACGTCGTGCCACGCTGATGGGTTAATTTCATCTAGTTTTGATTTTTTTCACTTGGGTGAGGGGCTTTTGGTTTTTTCACCTTTTCCACAACTTATAAACATAAAAGTGACCCTTTTTCCTTCTGTTTTGAAAGATCAAACTTTATTTTATTCATCTTTAACTTTCTACCCAAGAAAGCTCAAGGTTTTTTCAAGAAATCGCTACTCCAGGCTCCAAACTTCAAATTGACCTCAATTTCTTGTGTATTTCAGGCATGTTTCTCTTCCTTAAACTTTAATTTTACATTGTGGCATCAATTGAATGGATTTCCATATGATTTAAATTATTTGTTTTGAAATTAGGTTGAGGGATTTTGGTCGTTGCTGATTGAATTACTTGTCCCATGATTTAAATTGATTATTCATGATTTAAATTGATGATTTTGAGACTGAATTGATGCATTGTTTAAATAATTGGAATGGGGGCATAGGTTTCCCCAATTTGGATGAATTTTGGCTTGGAATTGGCATTGACCTCAACCCACTTTATAATATATTATGTTTATGGTTTTGATTGATTTTGACATGGAATTATGCAATCACTTTCTTTAAGTTACATGCCAGTGTGTATCCCACTGACTGTCCTAGGATACTGCATCATTTCGTTATGTAGGGTCCAAAGACTTTTCTGTTGCTCCTGTGCAGCATTTGGTGGTTGAGCATATCTGATGAGTTACTGTGAAGTGGTGAGCCTCCATCCTTCGGAAGGCCTTATCATTTCATTATTCTTTCATTATTAACTCAATATCTTTTGGATTCTTTTTGGTCATAGTCGGGGGTATATCTTGACTTAGTTGTTATTCTGGTTTTAGAGGCTATTATGAACAAAGTGTGGATTGGTTATTTATTTTTTATTATTAGAACCTTCCTATTGGTTTATATATCATCATTATTGTTTGGTTTTTGTTCTGCTATTATTTTATTATGCTCAGGTGTTTAGGCTAGGGGTGGTCTCTGGCCTATGGTGGGCTTGAGATACTCGTCACGGGCAGGCCCTGATTTGGGTCGTGACACATAAGTTCTATGCAGATCGAAGACTTTGTGCCTAGAGATTTAGTATTGGTCATTGAGTTTTCAAATTTTGCCTGTGAAGGGTGTAATAAGGTTTTAGAAGAGGGCAAAGCTTACCCCTAGGTATATTGGCCCATTTGAGATTCTTTAGACTGTCGGTGATGTGGCGTATAAGTTGGTTTTGCCCCCAAGTCTATCAGTCTTTCATCTAGTTTTTCATGTTTTCATACTTCGGAGTTACATTCTTGATGAGTCCCATGTCATCCGTCGGGATTCGATTCAGTTAGATGAGAGGTTGTTTTTTGTTGAGGAGCCTGTCTCCATCTTAGCATGAGATATTAGACGGTTGTGTTCTAGAGATATTCCTATGGTTAATGTCTAATAGAGACAACAACTTGCAGATGAGGCTACTTGGGAGATCAAGTCTGACATGCATAGTTTTTATCCCTAGTTTTTTGTGGTCTTAGGTAATTCTTTGCCTTCAGTTTAAGGACAAACTAGATTTTAAGTGGTGGATGATGTAGCGACTTAATTTTTGGTAATTTATGAGAAATATTTATTTTTGTGTAATTTGACCATTTTACTCCTCTCTGCGGTTGCTTTATGGTACTTCTGGGGTATGGAGATAATTGGCATAATTCTCAATGCATTTCGGGGTAATTTATGTGATATTGTGGTTTTGGTGGCTTAAAAATCCTTATAGTTGACTTTGGTCAACATTATTGATTTGTGCATCGAATGAAAAAATGAACTACACCAGTAGATCCGAAACGTTGATTTTAGGGTGATAACATAGTTGGTATGGTTATATGGCTTTTATATCTCATTTTGACCCTTAATGAGGAAAGTTGTAAAATTGAGTTTCGGGTTTCAACGTTGTTGAAATGACATTGTTTCAAAAATTTGGTATCGTCATTGAGTCCTAGCATTGAATTTAATAGGATAGTATCGTTCATTTTTCCAGGATTCCAGATGAATCTGGAGGGGTCTGCGGAGACTTAAAATTTTCCAAGTCTCCAACTGGTGCACCATTCAGTGGATGCACTCGCATAAGCGACACTTTGGTCTCTTACGCGACTTGGTAGATCAGACCAAGTTTCATTTATGTGATATCTTGGTCGCATTCGCAAACCTCATGTAAGCGATGACAGGTTCGCTTACATAATACTTTCCCTCAGTCAAGGTATTGTGTACGCGACACCTGGTAGCTTAAGCGAATCGGTGATCACGTATGTGATGCCTTGGTCCCTTAAATATCTATGTTTCACCACTTTTTAGACTTGGAGCTTAGGGTTTCGTGATTTGAGAAATTTCCTCTATTTCTAAGCTTGGGTAAGCTCCAAAACACCTATTCAACTACTTTTCTTCAATTTTATCATTTAACTCTTGTTTAACCGAATTTAAAAGTGGAAAATTGGAGATTTTGTAAGAAAATTATATTTTTTTTACTTAAACCCCTATTTCAATCTGTTTTCACTTGGGTGAGTTTTTAATATTATAATTATTACTTTTCTCTCAATTTCATCTTCAAAATTACTCCAATTCTCGATTTTAAAATAAATTTTGGGGGTTTTGACGATAAAACTTGAAAAATGGTTTTTCATCAATTTGGACCTTGTTTTTGCTTGGGTTTTCAATTGTAGACTCCTAAGAGTATGGGAAACATATTTCAAAAATAAAATTATGATTTTACTCTTCTATTTTGAAAACCCATTTTGGGTTCCGTTTTGACCCTCACACAAAATTAGGCAATATGGATATCATTGGCTTTCTTTTGATGCACAGATTCTACATTTCTATGTCTTAGTTGATTTTGAGTCCGTTCATGGGAGTAAGGCTTCGAATTGAAGGCTTTCAAATAAATTTCCAGCATTTGAAGTAGGTTATAGCTTAACTTTCTTTAGATTGGGCTCGACATTCGAGGTTGGTTATGTCTTAATTTTCTTCAAACTGGGTTGGGTAGTTAATTTGATACAAAATCATGTTAAGGGGTGGTAACTAATCATGAAAATGGATATATTTATTGTGTTGTGCCCGTGTAGAGGCCTAAATATTGATGTTATTTTGTGGTTTTGGAACATTATTTGCTATGTGTGACCTTGTGGGGTCCTATATAATATTATTGGCCTTGTGTACATGGAATTAGTTGTATCTTGTTTGATTAAAAAGCTAATGTGGTATCAATGGTGAATTTTTAATGTATTTCATTTTATTAGCATATGGATTATGTTGGATTCATGGATGGTTGGATTAATGAGTGGATTTTGGATCACTTGGTTGGTATATTGATTGGATATGAAATTTATCATTCTGGTTGGTTGTGAGCATTACATCCTTATATCATATTCATGAAACATTGGTACCACTATGAAAATACTAAAAATAATGTAAATACTGGCTTTTCTGACAGAAAATATGACATCTTTAAAACATTGTACCAATGTATTTGTTGGAGAGAAGATATGGATATTGGTATTAGATATTGGTTGTATAAGGTTGACGAACCCCCTATCGGTCCAACATAGGAAAGCTTTATCTCCGTAGGTGTATATGGATGTGGTGCGACAACCTCGTACATCACATCATCATCGTCATCATCCCTTGCATTTGTATTTACATTGTACATTTATTTGTGTTGCATTATCTCCCTTAATGTATACATGTCTATGTGTATTTCTTCCTTTGTACTTGTATGTGTGATATTTGTATACTTATATTCCTTTCTAGTCAATATTATGGTGTGTGTGAATATTATAGAACGGTTAGTGGAGACGATGGTGTGGACTACCATTTGGGATATTTTTTGATTGCACGTGACGTGCCTTTAGTGTGTATTATATATGTTTTATTTTCTACTTTGCTCAGTATTCTATGATACCTACTGAGAACAAGTGGACCTTACTCACCCCTATTTTCCCCTTTCAATGCAAATTTTGGCTTGAGTGTGCCTCACAGTTGCTGATTCGCGGTATACTTTGTAGGTATCCAATGTAGCTGTTGGATTCTTAATTCCAGAGCCTACTACTATCTTTTCTTATTTAGACTATGTCTTTATTTGTATTCGAAGACAGAGTTGTTCCTATTTCGTATATCTTATGTATTTTGATCTCAAGTTGTACTAGTTATGTTCTTACACTATGACACTAGAGAAAATTGAAGGAAAGGTGTCTTTTAAGTCTTGAATGAAGGATTGGTGACATTGACCAACTTAAAGGGTCAAGCATCATTAGGAAACTTGATTAAGTTAATTATGGACTTGATTAATATTTTCAAAACTTTCTAATCTTTTCAAAAATACAAATCAACCCACACCCCTCTTCAATCCAAATCAACCAGTCTCTCGCTCCTCTCTCTCTCGATGGCTTTTCTCAACTCTCTCCCAACCAATAGTTCTGCAAAATTCTTCCTTCAATCCCCGGCAACTTCAACCTCTGGTGAAAAATAGTCGGGCGAGTTCCCTTTTGACCTTCAACCGTCAATCGACATGAAGACCTCTCCAGCGACAACAACTTTGAGTTCTTCGTCGTCCTATTTCCTTTTTCATAAGTAAAAAGTTATGAAGAAATAGAGGAACTTGAGCCAACTACTCTTCTACTATTGAAATGTGGACTAAATAAAACCCTAATTTCTGGTATTTCTTCTTGTTGTCGTACTGTTGATTCAGATTTATTGGTGTTTTTGTTTACAGTTGATGTTCTTAGTGGAGATCCCTTCTCTGTATATGTGTGTGTGTATGATGTGTTGGTGTTGCTGGGTTGATTTATTCATCCTTGCAACAGGTTGGTTATATGTTGCAATAGATAAACTACCTGGTGCAACAGATTAGAGATCTGTTTTTATTGTTTCCAACAGTTTACTCATCTATTGCAACAAATCGATTATATGTTGCAACAGATAACATACCTAGTGCAACAGATGTATGGTCTGTTAGAATTGTTATTTTACCTCACCATTTTGCATATTAGATTTATTATTATCCCTTTTTAACGATGCATTAATCAATTATAATCTATTTTATGTTCCTGTTAATTTAAGATAATATGGCTCCCCAAAAAAAAACGAAACTGAATCAAGTCTGAGTAAAGGAACAAGTACAGTAGCTCGGCTACATCCATCACTCTATGAGCTTGCTTTACAAGCATTATCTTAATTAGGAGCAGAAGATAATAAACATGGGGGGGAGGAATGTCTCGAAAGAGATGATCCAAATGCTAATAGCCCTTTCACCGAAGAGTTAGTCAAAACCTTCAGCATTGATCATTATCCTGTGAGAATGCAATGCGATGGTGCCACAGATTTAATGGGTGATTTCGTGGTTAAGTTAGTTATGGGAAAATCTTTCGACGCTTTCAGAAAAATACCTTGAGAACAAAAATTGAATGCTTATTTCAGGGAAAGCTGCTTTGGGTAATATCTTGATTTGCCAGAGGACAACAATGCTTGTTTCCAGATGAAAATGGCATACGATCTTCTCAAGCATAGGTTTATGTATGAAAACAAAGACAAGATGGATAAGGTATGGATAAATTACTGTGGCATGCCTGTTTGTTTTGGTTGGAAGGAGTTTGTCATAGTTACCAAATTAAAATGTTATCCTCCTTCTTCTCAAGTTATACCTACTCTGACCCCAAAAAAGTACCCCACCCACCCAAAATTTGATAGAAGAGTTGAAAGGTAAAGGACTCTCAAAGAAGAACAAGCAATCATTATGCTTTGTTTGGTTTGTACATAATATTATTTAGGCGAGAGACGTTAACAACAACATAAGTGTTGGTTTAATAAAGCTCTCTGAGGATCTTGAGGCATTTAACAACAATCCTTGGGGTTATGAAAGCTTCAAAATGACTGTCCAATATTTGTTGACTCCGTTAATGCCAAAGACAGTCAACTTATATGATTTTCCATGGGCCTTCATGGCAAATATTTCTTTTATCATGGTATGATTCATCATTTTTTATTCAATAATGCTTTTGATTTATTGGCGTTATGTTATAGGCTTGGGCATTTGATGCCATTTCTTATTTGAGATAACAAGTAAACTACCAGGAAGAAGTTTCCTGTTCAAGAATCCTGAGATAGTTGTCGTCCAAAACCGACAGAAATGCAAAATTTTTTGATCTTTTCACCCCCTCCCCCCAAGGAAGCAGTAAGTCCAATTCTAATCAAGTTTTTATTTTAATTAATGATTATTTTAAATGATTTCATCATCATTCTAATATATGTACCGATTTATTTTAGATTGTCCATCCGTGGCATGTTCCGACCAACCGAGAGCTGAAGATGCCATTTTTTCTTACTTTACAATCTGTGCAAACTTTACTGGACCCTAAGGTCATTGGTGGAATAAAAATGAAATTGGTTGGAGCAACAACCATCACAAGAAAAACAATTTGGAGGGTGGGCTTGTTTCTGTTAACGATGGTAGTCATAGTGGTAGTGGTAGTGGTAGTGGTGCTGCTGTTGAGGCTAATAAAGCTCCTCTTACCATTTTTGAAACAACAAGCCATTATGATTATGATCATACTGGTTGTGCAGATTTTTCTCTAGATTTTGCCACATCTAGCGAATGTTCTGCATGCAAATGTCAAGACTGCAAGGCGAAACACGATGGAGTGATTAATGCTATTAATGCACTAACTGCTTCTGTAAAAGAAATGGCATCTAAGAGGGGGGTCATTCGATCAAAGAGAATTTCATATCCATACACCCACTAGAGATCAAGGCGGCTAAGAAGAGAAGGAAAGATACTTCTAAGGCATCATCAAACATCAAAAAAAGCAAAATTGCAATGCCTCTGTCTTTGTCTTACACCGATGTTCAGTATGCAAGGGCCACAAAAGAGAAGTATGAGCCGAAGAAGGTGAATGTACATCACCTGTTCCAATAAACAAACAGGCAGATATTTGTTTCAATAGATGATGCATCTGCTGAAAATTATCAAACAGATATATACATCTGTTGCAACTGTTCTCTAACCTATTGCATCAGATGTGTTATTTATTGCAGTATATGAGTCTTATGTTGCAACATATGGGTCATCTATTTGAAATTATCGTATTGCTCTAATTTACCTATTTGAATTCGTTCCAACAGATGATCCATCTGTTGCAACATAAGGCTCTTCTGTTACAACAGATGGACAATCTGTTGTATATCTGTAATTAGCATTGACAATTCTAGTTTTCTAGGTGGATGACATAATAGAAGCCGCGGCTGAAGAGCATAATATCACAGTTGATTATCCATCAATTGCTACCAAAGAAGAAGAAAAATAGAGCCTGCCAGTTTGGAAGAACGGAAGAATTACTCCTTTGAAGGGTTCAACATCTCGGATGAGGCTTCAAAAAATCTAACATAGTTTATCAATGACTATTCAGAATAGATTGCCGATGGGCTGTTAAAGTATCATGTCGGTAGGTACATAAATCAATTTTTAAATATATTAGTGTATACTATTCTTTTTGTAAGAACGTGATATTAACACATATAAATAATCATGTAGAAAAAAAATGATGAACGCTACAAAGTGAATGAATCGAGTCTTGGTTTTGATATATTCGACTTTGTTATTGCACATCCTAGAACGAAGAATTGGTTCTATTTGATGTCACAGCCCCAAACTTACTGGAATGATGAGGTTTAAATGTCATATATATTACTATTAATTAATATTTTATTAAATTTCATCTGCGTATTAATTTTTTCATCACGTAATCTGAAATGTTTGATAATATGTGCAGCACATCGATGTCATTTTTTACTACCTCTGAAAGAAGGCTAAGTTGCAAACACAAGAACAATACATATACACGATAGGCAATTATTTGTGCAAAGTTTACATCAATAATGCCTACGATAGGTATTGTCAACAATAGCTAAAAGTTTCCCAAAATGAGGAACTCTTAATCAACATCATCAAAGGTTTTAGCATTCCAGCTGGCTTACCTTGGCATTTGGTCGACGAAGTGTACATCCCAATCAATTGTGGTGATGAATTCTATTGGGTGTTGGCTGTCGTCGTTCTAAGAAAGAGGCGCATCCGAGTTTATGAATCGATGTTGTGAAGGAGACATTGGCAGGCCTTCGTCTGAGATATAAAAGCTAGCCAAAATATTGCCTACTTAACTTGATATGAGTGGCTTTTTGGACCAAAAGGTTCGTACTGATTGGTTGACGATTGAAGCATACCGAGTTAAAATAGATAATCCATTTGATGAACAATATGTTGAAGGAATTGCTCAACAAACTATTGGTAGCCTGTAAGTATAAGTGTCATGATTTAATTTCATTGCATAAATTTCACAACGCTTGCATGAACCGCAAGATATGGATTATCTATTTTTTTTAAATGCAGGAATTGCGGTCCTTTTGTTTCCGCTTACGCCGAGTATTTGAGCAATGGTTTACAAGTACCAAATGATGGACTTAATGTCGAATTACTCCGCAAAATATATGTTTCTTTTTATGGAAAAATAGAGAAGTGAAAGCTCAGAAGCCGTACGCAAGTGACATTAAAGATCCACGATGACCAAAGCCAAATTCTGTAATACCAGATGAAGAACAACTTGTCCATATTGATTAGATCCTTATGGCTGGAGTCCGTCAATGTAATAACCTATCCTCCTTGGTTTAACTTGTTGATTTATTTGTAGAGTAGATCATTTATACCCATAATAATTTTTTTTACAATTCATTATTTGTTGAGTTATTTCATATAATTTTCGAAGGCTTCAACTAATTTTATGCTTTCTATGAATATAATTTACTCCTTAGTTTTGAACATGTTAATTGAAATGGAATACTAGATTCAAATATCACAACAGATAATACATCTACTACAACAGATGACATATCTTATCAAATAGATTTAGACATATGTTGCAACATGAGATGTAACACGTAGATCATCTGCTGGAAATTATATAACAGGTCTTCCTACTTTCTTGATTTTTTCCAATAGATTACCTATCAGTTGTAACAGATAGATTATATGTTGCAATAGATTGGATATCTGTTGCGATAGATAGACTGGAAACATCTCTTAATGTAATAGGTGACCAACCTATTCCAACAGATAATAAATCTGTCACAACAGGTATTATATCTATTACAACCTATATAAAATTTGTTGCATCATAAAAATTCAACTTGGCTAGACCTAAAAATTATTGCCACTACCTGTAAAGTAAAGTGGCTTGAAATGAAAAATTGTTATCGTGTTCGTTTCTGTCTTTGTGCATATTCTTTTTTATACATAGGCTCCAACAATTTAGTTAGTACCCCATAATCGCAGACCCATTCCATCTTTCCCACAATGACATCTAACATACCGGCCATTTTTGTGTTGGTCAGTAAATACTCGATGTATGCAAACGAGTACGGCACGCACGCTGCATCGGTTTTATTTTTTAGGAGCTTGATGTTCTTATTTCGACCTTCAAAATTCCATGATTCCTTCATCAAGACTTCAGCCAGCAAATGATCCATCAGCTTACTCTGTGTCAACAACTTGGGCAACAACTTCAAGAGAGGCTGTATGTAGGCTAAAAATGTGTCCTCGCTGAAGACAGGTACGTTGCAGTCATAAACCTTAATCTTTCCCTCATAGAGTAGTATCTCAACAGCAAGAAAATGTTTGACTTCCATGTTCATGACTGCAAGGATGCTTTTTGCCATGGTCCAGCTCTTGTCGTGTGGATATGGCCTCTTCCCTTTAACATATTTAATCACTTCTTCATCCCATTGGAACATAGAAACTAACTTATCAAATCCCAGCCACTAGAATCAGCTAGCTTACGAAGATCAGCGTACCTATCCTTGAATTTGTTGTAGAAGTTGAGGTCCATTATCCGATCGGCAACATCATAAGCATCCGGGTACGCTAATTGCCTACCCCTCATGAGGCAGAGAACTTCAACAACATACTGTGTTATAAGAAGACAATTTTTAAATAGGTTAGTAATTGTAAAAAATAAAAACACAGTGGAAAGAATTCGATGTAGAGGGTTCTCTGAATCAGTTGATAGATTACTTAGCCAACACAACTTATGCAACAGATGTGTATTATGTTGCAACAGAATACCAAGATGTTACAACAGATTACACATCTGCTGCGTAGATTCTTCTTCATGGAGTAGATTGGAAGGATAGGTTAGCAAAAGTAAACTTATATTATCCTCGTACCATACATGCATATTTGTCATATTCATGAAGTCTTTGGCGCCAAATGAATGCATGGTGTATTCTTTTTGAACCTTCCCCCTACCATTTATGATTTTTTGCAGTTCCTTCTTCTTCTCCTTGCCAAATGTCACGAATATGTACACCTTCTTCAGAGGTCCCTGAACTTTAACAACTCTTGGAGTGGGAGGAGTTATAGTTTTTGTTATTTTCAGAATGGAAAGAATTTGTTTAATTTTTCGTCTCTTACTTCTAATCGCCACTGTAGGAGTGTATGGCTCCCTTACCTCATTGGATGGTACGACACCCCTCCTAGATTTCAACTCCTCGGCAGCTTTAGAAATAGCCTCTAGATTTTCAAGGAGTTTATCCTCTCTGTCCTTGCATACTTTGTATTTGTAATAAGAACATGAGGGTAAGGAGGGGTAAGAGGGACCACTATAAGGGCGGGAGGGACCGGTGTAGGGGTGAGAGGGACCTGTGCAAAGGGTGTTTTCAAAAGTATTTATTTTTTGCTGAGCACCAACATGCTCATAATCATGACTGGCAGCAGCAACATCAAAATGGTTGCCACCATCACAAACAACTCTGCCAGCAACACACCCAGAAGAAGCACTCGAATCTGTTGCCGTTTGAGGTTGGTCGTGAAGAGTTTCAATATTAGGCTGACCCTGGCTAATTTCTTTTCTTATGGATGTTTCTCTAGCCTATTCTTTCTTTATTAACTCCACTGTTGGATCTTCTTTTGTATCAATAAAACCCAGAATAAGAAAATAAATCCCCAGCTCATCATCGGTAGGCACGATCCAAGGATACACAACCTATAAAAAAGACAGAAGGCA
Organism: Capsicum annuum; assembly: GCF_002878395.1. Taxonomy (NCBI): domain Eukaryota; kingdom Viridiplantae; phylum Streptophyta; class Magnoliopsida; order Solanales; family Solanaceae; genus Capsicum; species Capsicum annuum. The sequence goes on along the minus strand of NC_061120.1, from coordinate 79,285,915 downwards.
TTTAAATCATATAATAATAATTTGCAGTCAGTTGGGTTACATAGATGTTAACATAACCAACTTATGCAACAGATGATTAGCTGCCGCAACAGCTGATCTATATGTCGCAACAGATTGACAATATGTTGCATCAAATTACACATCTGTTGCATAATTTGCATCAAATAGGTAATCTATTGAGTTGGGTTTAGAGAACCAGAGCAATAGATGGTTAATCTGTTGTAAAATATGGATCATCTTTCGTAAAAGATTACCCATCTGTTGCACCAGTTGCAGTTGATGGGTAATCTGTTGCAACAGACGACCCATCTGTCGCAACAGATGGAACATCTATTTTAATATCTTTCTTTGATGCAAATTATTTTAGTTGAAAGAAAATGTATTGCATCATCCGAAGGTTTAAATAGATCAGCATCCTACTCTTTAATATTTTTTTGTCGCCCTTTGTAGCCTCCAACCACCTAAGGATCCTTGGATGAGAACCTCATCCGGGTAATCCTTGAACTGCTTTCGGAGGGGAGGAATGGCTTCACATGCCTAAGACTAAAAAAATGTAAACAAGAAGCAAGTAAAAAAATTCATAATAAGTATATTCATTATAAATTAATGGATGAGTAAAAATAGTGATCAATTTTACCATGAAAGCCTAGGGAAAGTCGTATAATGTGATTGTCCCTGTGGATAGCTTTATCGGTAAATATTGGACAGTCAAGTAGTAGCTGTCATATCCCAAGGGATAGTCATTGAATTTGTCAAAATCATCAGCAAGATCCAATAAATTATCTTCTATGACTTTCCTGACATCTCTTGCCAATAAAACGGAATGGACAAACCAAACTAAGCATAATTTCTCCCTGCAGTTCTTTGGTATGTCTTTATCCTTGAGATCTGCCATCAAATCCGTCGCTTTGTAGCTACTACATCTACCAATGCCCAACAACCCATCTTTTTTACCTTGCATTTGTTGGACCCTTTGTGGGTTGTTTTTTTATGAGAGGTTCTTCTGGACGATCACATCTCAAGCCCGTCACTACGACAAACTATTTCAATCCAAAACAAACTGGAATGCCATAGTAGTTGATCCAGACTTCATCCATTTTTTTTGCCCTCCTTCCCCGCATTCTTAATACTATGCTTGAAAAGTCCATATACCATGCTCATTAGGAAACAAAGAGTGCGGTCCTCAGACAGCTCGAGAAAGTATGCAAAGCAGCTCTTCTTAAAAAGTCCATCTATGTTTTCATTCTTTATAATACTCCTAAGTTTGTTAAAAGGTTTCCCCAACTGACATTTAAGTACAAGATCACCAAATACTGCATTAGGGTTATTCATCAACATTGCAACTCAAAACTTGTCAATACTAATGGTTTTGACAGAATCATGCTGGGATTTCCATATTATTTCACACCCCATTAGTGAGGAGGAGTTATAACTTTCCTCGACTTCATTTTTCGATGACTGAGATTGTTCTGGAAATTCCTCTGAATCTATCTGTACTCTAGGCTTTTTTGTTTGGTGATCAGAAATTGATCCACTTTCAGTTTCTTTTCTTTTTGGGGACATCTTTTAACTACAAACTATAGAGAAATAAAAAATACATTGCATTTGATTTCTACATAATTTTACAAAAAAAGAGGTAAGAAAAATTTCAATAAATTATTCTACGCCACATTACAAAAAAAATACTTCAACGGATAAGCCATCAGTTGGAACAGATGGGGAATCTGTTTGAAGACCTATTTAATATCTCGCAACAAATATCTCACCTGTTACAATAGATGTACCACCAACACCACAACCAATTCCACCACCAATGCCCCCAAGACCACCACCAATGTCACCAATACCAACACCAAGACCACCGACACTACCATCGAAAACACAAATACTGACACCAACAACAACATTCACCAACAATACCACAAATACCATCCAACAATACCACGAAAGTCAACAAAATACTGAGATAAAAAATTGGGTTTTCTCGGGTGCTTCCTACTTTTTTAGCATCAAAATACAAAATTGTAAACACACTCTCAAAGATAATACAACTAAGAGTCTTCTTTTTCATCATTAACTAAAAATCCTAACTTTTAGAATAAAAAACAAATGTAGAACTCTTATCAAACTTTGTTACCTACGAAGACAGAGAAAATGATGGATACAAGCGAGAATAAAGTCAAAAATAACAACTATGTGGTCGGAAAAGGAAAGAAATCAATCTGTTTTAAAGGGTTGAGCAATATGTTGATTAGTTGTTGTCTTTATTATTGAGAGAGAGAGAGAGAGAGAGAGAGAGAGAGAGAGAGAGAGGAGCGAGAACTTGAGATTTGAAATGAGGAAAAGTTTTTCCCGTAAATGGATGATTTGTATGGGTTGATTTGTAATTTTGGAAAAGAATGACAAGTTTTGAAATTGTTAATTTGGTCCTAATTGACCTTAATTAATTTTTAAAATTTCAAAAGATATAGTTTTTAAAATATTCAGTTAATGAGAACTCATTTCAACTCAGATTGATCGATCGACGACTCAGGTTGGGATGAATGTAATACCAACACCATGCAAATGCAACGACGCAATTGAAATTGTTGTTGACCCTGTGAGCTCATTCATTAATCCCTAGTTCCACCTAAATCAATCTAGGTACTATTATTAATCTTAACATTAAGTTAATGAGAACTCATTTTAACTCAGAGCGATCATTGACGACTCGGGTCGGGATGAACGCAATACCAACACTATGCAAATACAACGACTTAATTGAAGTTGTTGTTAACCCTGTGAGATCATTCATTCATCCCTAGTTCTACATAAGTAAATCTAGGTACTATTATTAATCTTAACATTAAGTTAATGAGAACTTATTTCAACTCAGAGTAATCGATCAACGACTCGGGTCAGGATGTACACAATACCAACACCATGCAAATCCAACGACTCAATTGAAGATGTTGTTGACCCTATGAGCTTATTCATTCATCCCTAGTTCCACCTAAATTAATGTAGGTACTATTATTAATCTTATTATTAAGTTAATGAGAACTCATTTCAACTCAGAGTGATCGATCGATGACTCGGGTTAGGATGAATGCAATACCAACACCATGCAAATGCAACGACTCAATTGAAGTTATTGTTGACCCTGTGAGCTCATTCATTCATCCCTAGTTCCACCTAAATTAATTGTAATAAAATCTGTTGTAATAAATGACTAAGTTATTGGATATTTTCAAACAGATAATCATATCTGGTGCAATAGATGACATATCTGATTTAATTATCAAATAGACATTTGTATCTATTGTGAAAGATGACTGAGCTATTGGAAATTTTCAAATAGATATTGATATCTATGGTAACAGATGACATATCTGATTTAGTTATCAAATGGACATTTGCATCTGTTGTCACAGATGACTGAGCTGTTGAGATTTTTCAAACAGATATTTATATCTGTTGCAACAGATGACATATCTGTTTGAAAATCTTTTTTTTCTTTTAATTTAAAAGCAAGCTTCTGTTCTAGTAGATAAAGTAGTACTACTAAAAGTGGTAAAAACTGTTTCTTGGATAACTCAAAAATCACATTAAGTAGTCTTGTCTTGTCTTTTCAATGTCACTCATCTTCTTCCTCGTGCCCCTCAAACTATTAATGAATATTGAAACCCCTAATACTTTCTCTATTTCATATTAGTTGGCCCCTATTAACTTGGCACACCCATTAAGAAAATACTATTAATTTGGGGTTTATTTTACCAAATTAACCTTATTAATTATGCTTTGAAAATATAAATTTAAATAAATACACTTTGCTTAGTCATTTAATATTAAGGGTAGTACATCTAGAAATTAGAATTATCTCATCTCTCCTTCAGTCCTAAATTTATTTTATCCATCTCTCATCTATTTTATTCTCTCCTTTTTAGGGTTATCACAGCCTTTTTTTTCTCCTCTTTCTCATAAAGATTCTTTCGGATCTAAACTAATCCATATCTCAGATTCCTCGACTGAAATTGTTGTTTTGATCCCCTTTTGACATTAAGGTATGGTCCATTGTTGCTCTTTCATTCTTGTCTTCTTCTTTGCAAATTATTTATAGCTGTTTTTTTTATTTAATTACCATTTACCCATATCATATTTATTTAAAAAATTTGAAGGAACTTTTAATTGTTGAATAAATGAACAGAGAATTTTTATTACAATATGCAAAAAAAGTCATTTGTTGGGAGAAGTTTAAAAGCCTTACTGGCAGTATCATTTTCTTGTATGTATTTTGTTTGTTTCTTTGTTGGTTATGTTATTATTGATGTTGTTGGTGGGGTTGGCATTGTTGGAACTTGTGGTGTGTTGTTATTGATGGTGTTGAAACATAGAATGTTGCTTCTTTGATGTTGGTGATGCTGTTGGAACAAATGTTGTTGTTTTCTTTGTTGGTGATATTTTTTATTTGTTATTTCTTAGTAGTTTATCATGTTGTTGATGTTGCAACAGAAGGAGCAACTGTTGGAAAAAATCAAACAACCAGTAAGGCTGGTTTGATGTATTCCAACAGACTCCACATCTGTTGCAACAGACTCCATATCTATTACATTAGACTCCACATCTGTTGCATCAGACTCCATATTTGTTGCATCAGACTCCACATCTGATGCAACAAATTTTTCATCTGATGCAATAGACTCTACATCTGTTGTAACAGATAGATAATGTTCTTTCTGTGAAATTAATTTTTTTTCCTCTTCTTTGTAGATATAAGGAATTGAAAGTTGATCAGCTTTTGTCTGACCATCACAAGAGGCTACAGTAAATATGGGTTTGGAGAAATAAGCTGCATGCAGATGGAACCACTTCATATTTGGAAGGTATGTATTACTGATAAGGTTATCGAGGAAACACACATAGAGTACACTGATTTTGTGAATGTTGTTTTTATCGACTAGTCATAGATCATTCAAATAAGATATCTGTAATTTTACAGTTAAGTTTGGTAGGTCCAAACTGATAAGGTTGAGGGACTATGAATATGGTTCTGATACCCTGTTAAGATTTAATGTCAGTTGTTGCTCATATTTATTTGTCAATCATTATGAAAGAATCTAGTTTTGGTGTCGTTGTAAAGAGATTTAATAGTGATTGGACTTACTTTTTGGGTGCATTGGACTTTGAGAAGGCCTTCAAAGCCTAGCACTGTATCTAATAAGAATGAAAAACTAATATTTCCCTAGCCTAAATTTATATGGTTGGGTTGCTCGGGGTGATGATTATTCCCCAGAAAGTACAGTAGAAGAATGCCTTTAAGGGAAAATGAGTGGTTGATAAAAAACTATATCATCTGAGAGCTAATTAAAGAGGATACATAGGGTAGAAAGTAACTTCTAGCGAATCTGGCCGATGAAATTATCTTAAAACATAAGAAATCTGTATCAAGTGCAAATATGAAAGTGTATCCGGTAATGTAAATTCGTTTGTTGTCTCTCTAAGAGAAAAATAATGCAGATGGTCACTTTGCTAGGGAGCTGCGACTAGGTAACGTGGTTGGAATTATCACCTAGATAGAAAATAGCAGAAGAACAAGAAAGCTACCTTAAGGGAATCGAGGGTTGAAATGTTGTATAGTAAGTCTAGAAAACTTCCGCCAACAGCAACTGTAGTTAAAGTAAGGAATCTAAGTGAAGGCGGCAATTTCTGAATTTTAAATTGCATCCCATGCCTTCTTGTTTGTGGTTCTAATCAGGTCCACTGCTGTTGACCTAATCGGAACCACAAATGTAATTGAAAGGTATATTGAGTGTCACTACTTCCTTAGTAATATGGTTGTAATTGATTGTGTTTTCTAGCCTTAGTATGCTTTCGACATTTCTTGAAGAAGATCAGAGGCTTGCTGTAGTATACGGATCCTGATAATTTTCAAGCTTGCCTCAAGATTGCTGATTTGGTCTTCAAGTTTGTCTTACCATCTTTGATTTTGGTATAGAGTTCCTGATCTCTTGTAAGCTCGATCAGGAACACTACCTTTAAAGTTGTGGCATTGTAGAAGCCCTTCAAAATACCTTCTTTAGAAGCCTTAAAGGATATATGAAGGGTCGTTGTGTCTGTTTTTAGGTCAAAATATATTGATGCACAGTGAAGATGTGGTCCCAACAATTGAATAACTCACTTTTACCAAGTGTTGATCAATGCAGCTTGCTCAACCAACCTTCAAGGGTTTTGATAAATTAATTAGCAATGAGTTACATAATGTTTGATCTAAACTAACTCTACCAAACCTATCAAACGTTACGTAACTGTAGGTTCGTTACCCTATTAAAACCATTGCCCGAGTTAGTGAACAGATTAAACGATCTCAATATCTTATCCTTTTTGCTGATCTCTCTTCTTCCATATAAAGGACAACATATCTACCATGAAAAAGTTTACATTTCACCAGAAATGCTTACCACAGTGAAAGTCTTTAGAAGGCTTGATTATTAGCCTTTTAATTTCACTTTTATGACTTTTTTAACGTCTTTACCAATTATATTAGAACTGACAAACCAAACTAAGCACAATTGCACGATATGTCCATTCCAATATAATTGCAAGAGGCGTCTAGAAAGTCATAAAGGTGATATTGAGAGATTACTAGTCATGCCTTCTATAGACTTTCATTGTGGCAAGCATTTCTGGCGACAGTGTAGACTTTTACATGACAGATATGTTGTCTTTTATATGGGAGAAGAATGACCAACAGAAAGGCTGAGATATTGAGATCATTTAATCTGTTCACTAACTCGGGCAAAGGTTTGGAGATCTTTCCCCTCCTTGTTTATCTTGTCCATGTAAATGTGAAGAGTGCAAGGCAAAACATGATGGCGTGATTAATATTGTTAATGCATTAACTGCTGATATAAAGGAATTGATATCTAACAATAGTGTCATTCGATCAAAGAGGATTTCAAGTTCATTTACTCCATTAGATATTAAGGCTAAGAGGAGAAAAAAAGCAATTTCTAAGGCATTATTAAGTATTCGAAAAAGAAAAATTTTGGATCTGAAAAAGGTGAGAAGATAAAAAAAGGAGGAATATGAAGGAAAAATTGAATGCTAGATTTAGTTCATCTTATGTCGTTATGTCGAGTTACTGAGTTACTCCATATAATTTTGAGAGATTTTTCTTTTTAGGATGGTGAGAAAGGCAGAATCTCCCCACCATTAGCTAATATCGGAAGCAAGACATCCGATGTTATTGAACCACCAGACTGCCCTGTGTAGTTTGATAATCTAGAAGATGTCTTTGCTCGAGTTAGTCAACATATTAAACGATCTCAATCACTTGATTTTTTTGCTGATCAATCTTCTCCCGTAGAGGACAAGATATAAACAGAACTACTTGACACAGCGAAAGCTGATATCGAGAGATTATTGATTATGTCTTCTCAAGACTTGCTTCTACCAAAAAATTATTCTGCATTGAGTGTTACACTATCTATATATGTTGCATCACCGGATTTTCCAACAGATGTGGAGCTTGTTGCAACTTGCTAGTTATCGGTTTATTCAATTTCATCGAGAGCATTAGATTTTTCTAAACACTTCTTGGCCAAATTCAATTTTTGCTCTTGGATTGCTTCTCTTTTTTTCTTTGCATCCTTCAAACTGGCCTCCAAACTCAATTTTTTCTTTTGGATTGCTTCTCTTTTTTTTCTCTACATCCTTCAAAGAAACTGAACAGTTTGAAGGATGCAAAGAAAAAAAAAAAAGCAATCCAAGAGCAAAAATTAAGGTTGGAGGCCAG
>NC_061120.1:79196327-79275141 GCF_002878395.1 Capsicum annuum | reverse complement strand
TTTGGCCAAGAAGTGTTTAGAAAAATCTAATGCTCTCGATGAAATTGAATAAACAAATGACTAGCAAGTTGCAACAGATGCCATATCTGTTGGAAAAGCAAACTGATATACTGTTGCAATAGATTGTCAATATGTTGTAAGTTCTCTGACAAATGGAATATGTTTTGCAACAAATTACCCATCTGTTAGATTTATTTTTAAGCAATTTTCTTTTCTTTCCAAAATACAATAAAAAGATGAAATGTTGTATTTAAATCCATTTTTTTTAATTTAAATATTCAAAAAGTCACCATTTTTATTTAATTAAGGGATATGAACTGTCGTGGCTTTTTGTTTGACTAAGTCAAGTCACCCCTTCCAATTCAATCATTTTATAAATAGGTCCCTCCGACCTCCTCTCACTCGTTCATTCTACTATACTTACAATATAAATATGGATTATCCAAATTTGTACAAGAAGATTCATATCAAGTCCTTGAAGGAACTTTAAAGGCAGTTTGATGAACACTAGAGGGATTTGGCCGACTTCGGAGCAAGGCTGAGGAGGGCTTTGCTACTGCTAGATAAAAATTGCTCTGTTGATAATAATAAGAAGAAGAAGAATAGGATTTATAATATGTATTTTTATTTTTTATATCTGATCTACCTAGAAAGGAATAAAAATCTATGTATATGTTTGGTTTGGTTTGGTTGACTTTGAATTTTTAATTCTTATTTAATATTTAATTATCATTCTATTTATTCCCTATTCTCAAAATATCGATGGTTGGAGGTAGGGCCTATATGATATACACAATTTAATAAATAATAAGGAACTAAATGATATACATAATTTATAATCGTAAAAGAAAGATTATTTAATTTAAAAAAAGTCACAACATTGGATTAATTAAGTTATATGATGATGATTGTTAAGAAAAAGGTGAATAGTCGTGACTGTGACTTTTTGTTTAAACACATTCAGCAAACAAAAACAAATAATGTTGTTGATACATCAAATTCCTCATTTGTTGCGACTAATGAATCAGTTGTTAGAAGAAATCAAAAAAGCTCCTAAAACAGATGGTCGATTTGTTGCAACAGATGGTATATCTGTTGCAACAGATGGATTATCTGATGCAACTGATATACAACCTATTGTAATAACTCAATAAAAAATGATTATTATTTTATTAAGGAAACGGTTATTGAAAACCAAATGTCTTCAATTTTTAAATTGAGAAAAAGGTACTTTAAATTTAATAACTAATTAATAATAATACACTGAAAAGTCATGACTTGTCACAATAATAAAAACTCTAGCTTGATTTAATTAAGTTATTTTTTTCACAGAAAACAATAAGAAAATAAATGATAAACACAATTTAAACCATAAAAAACTCACCAAAAATATTCTTGTTTTTAAATCTGTTTTATTAATTTATATAATAAAAAAGTCAGCAAATTTGGATTAATAATATGGTGATAATATTTTTTAAAAAAAGATATATAGATTATATGTTGCAACAAATAAATTATCTGATCAACAGTTTATCTATTGTTCCAATGGATGATATATCTGTTGTCACAGATGAGTTATTTGATGTAACAAATATATAATCTGTGGTCACAACTCAATATAAAAATGGTTCGTGGAAAGAACTAATTATTATTAATAATAATAAGCTGAAAAGTCATGACTTATCACAATATTGCTTAATTTAATTAAGTCATAACTTTTTATAGTAATCAAGAATGTTATTAATAAATGGAGGTGAACAATTGCCCCTTTAAATCTATTTTATTAATTTATATAATTAAAAATTCAGAAAATCAGGATTAATGATATGATGATAATTATTTTTTTAAAAAAAAAGATATATAGATTATATGTTGCAACAAATAGATTATTTGATGCAATAGGTTATCTATTATTCCAATGGATGATATATTTGTTATCACAAATGAGTTGATGCAACAGATATATAATCTGTGGTCACAACTCAATATAAAAATGGTTCCTGGATGGAAAAACTAATTATTAATAATAATAAGCTGAAAAGTCATGACTTATCACAATATTGCTTAATTTAATTAAGTCATAACTTTTTACAGTAATCAAGAATGTTATTAATAAATAGACGTGAACAGTTGTGCCTTTAATTTTTTTTATTAATTTATATAATTAAAAAGTTAGAAAATTTGGATGTCATCATGATAATTTTTTTAAAAAAAAAGATATATAGATTATGTTGCAATAGATAGATTATCTGATGCAACAGGTTATCTATTATTTCAACGGATGATATAACTGTTGTCACAGATGAGTTATTTGATGCAACAGATATATAATCTATGGTCACAACTCAATATAAAAATGGTTCCTGAAAAGAACTAATTATTAATAATAATAAGCTGAGAAGTCATGACTTATCACAATATTGCTTAATTTAATTAAGTCATAACTTTTCACAGTAAGTAAGAAATATCATTAATAAATAGAGGTGAACAGTTGTAACTTTTTGCCTAACACAATCAAGTTCAATCCTCTATAAACAGGTCCCTCCTTACTCAACCGTTCATTCTACTACACTCTATTTATTACTTGCTCTTGTTACACCTTCAACTACTTTCTCTTCAAGGACTTGATAGATTTTTTCTGTCTCTGGTATATTTTTTTCTTAATGTTTGTGTAAATATATGTTGTATTACATTTAAGTTCTTTCTTTTCTTTACTTTTTTTTTTTGTTGTTCATGACCTGTAATGGGAGTTGGCCGCCATCAGAGTAAGGATGTTACGGGAGATCCGCAGGCTGAGGAGGGTGCTGCTACTGCCGGTTGAAGATTGACCGGCTGTCCATACAAATAATAATGATGATAATAATAATTAAGCTTTTTTCTCTTTTATCTATGTATTTTTATTTTTATTTTTGTTTGATAAAAAATTTATGTTTAATATATTTAATGTTTTAATTCTTATTTAATTTTCATGCTGTCTATTTCTTTTTCTCAATGAATGACATGTCTACAAATAAGGAATAATTTGAATCCAGTATCAATAGGAAGATATCAACATATGAGTTAAGTTATCTGCTGGGTTTGTGACAGGAGCCGCATTTTGTTGTTTTAAATAGATTATTCATCTGTTGCAACAGAATAATTATTTGTTGTAATAGATAAATATTCTTTTGTAACAGATATATATTCTGGTGCAATAAATTATCTATCTGTTGAAATAGATTGTTAATCTGGTGCAATAGATTATTAATCTATTGCAACAGAAACCCATCTATTCGATTCATATTATTGGCAACATGAGTCTACTATTGTATTAGATTATTTATTCGGTGCCATAGATGATGGATCTGTTTAAACAAATTGCTCTTATGTTGCATTCATGTTCGTTTGCTGGCTATTATTGAAAAAATAGCACACTAGCAGTTACCTATATGACAAATTCAACTAAAATGCATAATTTGACTTACCAAAGTCTCCTCTCAATTAAATGCCAAAGTTGAAAGTGATGTATGAAACAAAATTTGACATAAGAAATTGGTTAAATAGCAGTAGTTGCGGTAACAACAACAATAATAATGGTCAACAAGAAGAATATGAAGATGATAATGAAGTATAAGATGATGATAATGAATCAAAAGATGATGAATAAAGCAGCAGCAACAATGAACAACAAATATCGCAAAGAGAGAGAAATAACAACGGATGAGAAGAGAGAAAAATGCACCTTTTTCCCTTCGTTTCTCGTTATATTAACTACCATTTGGATCAAAGTGTAAATTTAAAAATTTATGAGTTATCTTGAAATTTTCCAAACTTTCTTAATCCATAATTAAGTAATTGTCACCTCCACTCAATTATTAAGACTTGTGTCACATACACCTTATTTAAAAAAAAAAATTGTCACCTGTAGCCCAAAGCCCTATGACACTATATTTTGGGATTTGGTTTAGTATCATTGCCTATGTATTTCCACATTTACTATATATGTGTGAGGTTTGACTCTGCCCCAGGAGTCTTGCTATAGGTTTTGATATTGTTTTTCTCAGTTAATATCAGTTTCGGTGATAGGCTCCCTTGTCAAGGCTTGCCGCGACAAGTACCATCATGACCCTTGGTTTTTGAGTCGTGATAGGAAATTAATTTTTTTAGTTCAATTTTATTTTGATTGAAATGTTTGGTTACAATTTCTAGCAATTAATTCAAATTGGATTTCTATACTCTTTTTAACCAACAGTCCCTTTTGAATTAGTTATTCCACCAAGCCCAACATTTAAAAATCAAACCATCTTACCCCCTAAATCCATGTCTTCTCCTCCAATTAACAAATAATAGCAACCAAACAACAACACTGATAATGCCTTAAATCAACCAAGCTCCCTCCGTTTCACCTTGTCTCCATATATATACGTTTGTTAAGCATGAATTCTTGTACGATTAGAAGTTTCTAGGTTATTTTCCCAATAATTATCCATTTTTTTTATTTTCCTATTTCAAAAATTCTCAAATCAGTACGAATTTGTATGATTTTTGCTAGCCCAAACCTTATCTTCAGTTTAAAATATCCTGAAAAAATCCCCAAAATGCCCATGAATTTCTCTATCCCACATCAGATACTTCTCAAGAATTGTGGTTTTGGGTTTCTATATAAACCCTTCTTACTCCACTGTATAAGAAAATACCTTTTGAAATCTGAAAAAAAAGCTAAAAAAATTCTCTTTACTCGGCTAGAATTTTGGACTTCAATCCCTAGCCTTAGAGTTGTGAGAATTTCGGCTCAAGTTTTATTTTTCTTATTGTTCTCGAGTCAAGAAGACCATTGAAGTCATCAATCAACTCGTTGCTCTAGTTTGCTGCTCCAAAAAAGGTAATTATCCCGTCTTCGTTATTTTCTTGTATTGGTTTATTCTTTCAGTTATGGATTTGGTAGATTATCTTTTATTTTGGATTCACTAATTAAGGTTGATAGTTAGCTAAATAACTTTATGTTCTCTTCTATGTAGTGTTGAATAGTAGTTCTTAGTTGTCTTATTCAAATTGCGCATTATTTTGACTCGATAACTTCCTTTATGCTTCGGCTTTCGATCATTTCGTCCTATCTCTGCTAAAATTTATTTAGCGACTGATAAGTCATGAGCATGTATGAAATACATTGTCATTAGCACTAACACACCTTGGGATTTCTTAGTTTACTATCGCGATCTCTTTTATATAAATTTTACCGTGTTATGCTTAGTAATACTTTAGTTCAAATGTTGTGTGGTCATAATTTCCATGTTCTTGAGAATGAAATAGTATGAATCGAGGGTATAATAAGCAATGTTCCTTTTCATTTCACTAATAAGTTTTGACAAGTGTGTTTTGTTTCTGGATGATTTTCTTACATGTTCTAATGGTGTTCAACTTATGGTATATTCCTCTTTGAGAAAAATCATTATGTGTTGCATCTCTCTCTTTTTGTTGTCTTTCATTTTAATATCTTAACACTATGTGATCGGATATAACCCAACTTTATTAACCTATAAATTGTCTCCCTCATATACTTGTTGTTCTGTTTGATTCAAATTTAATAGTCTATTTATGTCGACGTTTCAACATTTCATATTCCATTGACTAATTGGTTTAAAGTTGGAGCTCGTTATGATAGTGGAATTGTCTTGTTTTTTGTGTTTCCTTATGACACCCCTCTTATGGCTAAGTCATAAAGTTTTGAAAACAATTGATAACGTGTTCATATTTCCCTTTTAGTAACATGATAGCTTTATTTCGATTTGAGATAGTTGTTAACATTGGAAGGTTGTTTGAATGTTGGATTCTTTGTGATAACAATGTTTATTAATTCTAACTCATAGGTCTACCTCCTTTAGAGGTGTTATAATATATATGAATGTGAGTTATCAAACGTGGATTTCTATTGAAGTAATTGTAACTTCCTCCTACATTTTACTAATTATTTTTTGTTTCTTCTAATGTATGAACTCTCTTGCGTGAGTCCAACATAACTCCTCATCCCCTGTATTTCACAATAGGCCAAAGATGCCCATATCACCTTTGAGTCAAAAGCCTCAACCACGGTCCAATAAAGGGACTGATATACAAAAACGAGAATAATATACATTAGTATACAGGTAATATACACAACAAATGAGGAAGGGATGTAAGTCTACAGCTGGAAGACAAAATATATGATTGATATACAATCATATAAGTGGGATATATAACCATATACACCTGATATACAGGAATATCACAATATGTATACAACAGTATACATTGTAGAAATGGGCTGAAATAAGCCCATAATTTGAAGTCCAAACCTGGACAGATTTTGGATGGGACAGAAAGGGGTCTAGATCTCAACTTTTCTTTATTTTTTTTTCTTGTAATTGATATTTGATTAGTTATTTGTAATTTAATTTAACTTATCTAGATAAATTCTCAGGGAGCAAGTTTATGTTAAAATTATTCATTTTATTTTGGTCATTCAATATTTTAATTTGCACTATTTAGGCAAACTTAAGCTCGAAGAATAACTTGAGGATTTGTTTATATCCGTTAATAGTTATTAGTGGCTCAAAATTCACGTTTAAGATGTTGGGCTAATTATTTAACCCAAAGTCTTAATCCGGATAAGATTGTCAAGATTATTTAAAAGCTTTGACGTTTAATTCATTATATGAAATAAATTGGGTTGTTTAAGTATCCAAATAAGGGTTACTCATTTTTAAATAAGATTTTTTTTCATGTAACTTAAATAATTTGTAGTCAAATAAGTTGAATTCGTAGGGAATCATGCTTTGTGAATTTTTAAAAGTGCATAACACCTTCATTCAAATTTACTTGAACTCTTACCTGGACTCTTATTATTTTTAATAAAACATTTTCTTTCAAAATTACCCTTGTTTAAATGGTTTTCTTAATTTTCTAAAAATTAAATGACAACTCTATTTTTTCTAAAAATATTTATCAAATAAAATTAAATAGACTTTTTTTGCCACGAAGTTATGGAACGCTTTTAACTAGTTTTAAAATGGATCGTAACAGAATAATGACTTTGCTGAGGATTCATCTAAGTTCTAACCATAAGGATTTTATGTGTTTAGATAATATTTTTATTAAGTGTTACTTTTGAGTTATATATTTAAGTTTTTGCAATTCTTAACTATTGCAGTCATGGAATACTTCCTTATTTGGTATTTAACTGTTTGGGTTTTGCAATTGTCGCGGCTTCCATTGATCAATTTCAAATGAAAATGCTAGAATTGCAATAGTTTATTGGTACGTTAGGCGTCTAATGGTTGTTTATATTTTCAAAGCCAAGTTGTCCACTTGGGAAGCTGGTCAAAGTCTACTTTAGATATCTAGGCTAGAGCAAAAATAAAATCCTTTTTAGACATGAGCCTAGGACGACCCAATACCTGATAGTATTGGACCTATTAGAAAAACCTTCCTTGTATCTATTAACCACAAGTCATTAACAGATGATTATCCCTTGTGTTCAAATTAAAGGATATAATGTCGTATTGTACAGACTATTGTCCCTTGGGTTTGAGGATTATATTTAGATAGTTTCTTTTATTATAATCTAGAGAAAATCTTCATTCGGAAGGTATTCAAAAATTTTAAGAAGTTCAACTCGAAGGGCCCCCAAAGAGGTTTAGTTTAGGTTTGGTCCCCTGCGGGGACTATCATTTATTTTCACTTATTCTCATTTTGTATCTCCATTTGATTTGTCCATGAAATTTGTATAATATATTTTTGGAGGCAATTGAACGTCTTACAAATGACATATATATCCTTCAAATGCTAGTCTTACCTTTGGCTTGAAATGTCACATGAATTCTAGGATGCGTTAAAAAATTATTTATGTGCTAAAGTGTTCTTATTTTCCTTTGTCTACATTTACTGAATTTTAGTGTTTAAATAACATATGTTGGCTTTAAACAAGACTACTCCATTACTCTATTTCGAAGTTTTAGAGAATTATTAGGCATATAAGACTCAAAGTTTGAATCCGCCTAAAATACCCTTAAAAGTCCATTGGTAAAATTCCTTCAAATTCACTCATGTTTTATTCAAAAATCCATTAGGTCATTGTCCAATTCACATTGACAACAACGCTCTTACAAATCATTTTTTCTCGCACTTAATTATAGCTAGAGTTACCCAAATATTCTATTAATGGTAAGACTCTATTATTTTCAAAAGAACTTTATAAATAAGCCTTTTTATAAAGTTTATTTGTGAACAACCAATTTATTCTAAATCACTTAGTTTGAATTCAACGTCCTTCAAAATGGTCAAAATTCTGATCATTTGAAGTAATTTGTTTCAAACAAAATATATGCCATTTGTTCCGTATATTACTTTGGTCAGTTATTATTATTCATGAACTAACATTTTCACATTTTGAGTGTTTTTCTTTCCTTTTTGAGAGAGTTTGATTTGTATTGGTAATCAAACTTGTTTGCTTCACAAAGACTAAAAGCAAGCAATTTCAAGTAATCACTATTAGAACATTAGTATTTCACACAGCCTAAGGTCAATAAAGAAACAATAGAATCATCAGTTCTTACTTGGGATAATAGAAAGACTCATTAAACTATGGACCCTAGTTTAATCAGTGCAAACACTTCATTTGAGTCAGTTCCCACCTTGTCTATGGCAATGGACCCAAGTGCCTCGATAGGAAGAGAAATAACCCCAGAGTTCATTGCTAGTTTGGAACAAGAAATAGTGGAACTAAGGATCATGGTTATGCAAAGAAGAACACATTTTCAGACTCTCCCAAACATGACTTTACCTCCTGATGCTTGATAAAAAGGGCTTATGCTTCCGATATCAAAAAGAGTTGATCAGTTGGTTATTTTACCACTTCTCAAAATGCTTATGCTTCTTAGAAAGCTATTTTTATGTACACATTTTCTCCTCCAAAGGTTCAGAACATATCACTGCCACGCATTTAAGTACACCTACACTACCGCCCTACCAGTGACACAAACTCAAGAGTTATACCATGTAGATGTTGATAATTATGTTAAACTGAGAATTATACAAGGGTGTACACTGATGAGATGGTGAATAGAAATGTAAAGGTCTTGGAAAATATAATGAGAAACCTTTGGGGGCTCGAAAGTAACCAAACATGAGTATGAAGAGTTGTGTGCATTTTTCGTGATCGAGTTGCCTTCTAGTTACAAGATTGCAAAATTTGAAAAGTTTGATGGATTCGAAAATCCCTTTTTTTATTTGAAAACTTATTGTGAAAAGTTGATTAGTGTGGACAAAAATGAAGGAATATGGGTCAAGCTATTCAGTCAAAGCCCAAGTGGAAAGGCTTTAGAATGGTACACTAAACAAGATGTGACAAAATGGCACAGTTAGGATGACTTGGGAAATGCTTTTGTGGATCATTACAAGTTTTTTATCGATATTATTCCTGACAAAATCTCTATCATAAATCTAAGTAAGAAATCAAATAAAATTTTTTGTAAATGCCATATGGTGGAGAGAAAAGGCAACCTGAGTACATCCTTCTATGTAGGAAGTTAAAATAATTTGTTACTTTATCCATTCACTATATCCTGAATATTTTGATCGCATGGTGATGATGGTTGGAAAAATTTTTATTGAAATTTTCAAGACTGGAGAAATGATTGAGGATGGCCTCAAGACAGGAAGGATAATAAATTTGACAGAACTGCAATCCACTCATAAGAACTACTAGACTGGCTCATGCGAAAATAGAAAGAAAAAAGAGAAAGAATTAATGGGAGTGAAGACTCAATGAAGTAAATTCAACCACAAGTGATCCACACGATACCAACCTAATGCTTGGCATGCTCAATATTCGATCTATAATGCGCAAACAACATACCATGCTCAACCTTCACCACAAAACTACCAGAATAATGCACCTCGTGCCAACCATAAAAGAAAGAATTTTCACACTATTTCCATAACTACTTACTCAAATTTATGAAAGGTTGAAAAAAGAAAGGATACTTCATCCAGTAGAAAAAAAGCCTATGAACAATTCTGCTAATTGGTATGATCTAAACAAATGATGTTCTTACCACTTTGGAGTTGTTGGACATGATACTGAAAATGTATCACTCTTAAGCACAAAATTAAAGATTTGATTGAGAAGAAGATGATAATAATGCAGAAGCTCTAGCCAATGTTAACAATAATCCATTGCCCAATCACAAAAAATAGTCATTGGCATCATCAGTCGCAACAAAAAATAAAGTCTCCTCAAAGACACACTTTTGAAGTCCTCTTATCTTGTATTTGGAAGTTATTATTTTCTTTTCCTTTAATCATACTTATTTCCTTGTAGTCGCACTTTGTCACTTCATTTTCTTATAATCATACTTTATGATTTGATTTCTTTGTAATCGCACTTTTTAGTTGTAATAAACTAAGTTCGACCTGATTTCTATAATGGAATAGGTAGGCGGCCTGTATTGACTTCAGTGATATAACACTCAGATTTACTGAATCGGAATGCTACACGGTGCTCATGACCCCAAGGTACCACAAGCTAACCCATGACTAATATTTGTACCTGTATACTATAAATCATAATATAATAATGCAGAATAAATGAAACTATAAGGCCATAAGGTTCAACTGAATACAATCATATGGGTGAAAGTAACCAAAACAACTAAATCTGAACGTAAATTTGAAAGTAAATCCGAAAGCCTCTAAACTATCTGAATAAGGATTTGAAGGAACATGTCTCCAACTAAATCCGTAAAACTAAACTAAAGAATAAATAAATGAATCAAATCATATTATCCTCGAATCAATGAGGATTCACTGTGTCTCTGCGACTGGAATGCTACCACTACTGCTGGGCTGGAGCTCATGTCTCGAAACCTATGGTGTAACATGAAAAGAAAGCACCATAGCGCAAATGCGTCAGTACAACTGGAGTACTGAGTATACGAGGAAGGTAGGCTGAATTTAAAGGGTTTCATGCATGAACAACATTGACTGACTAATATGAATGTGGGAGTGCAAACACACATATATAGAAACTGGGATCGTGAATATGTGATAGCATGACTTGTAAGCTAATACATGGTTTACTGATAACTGTCATGACTGATATTGAAACTGATAACATGGGCGACTGTATCTGACAGTCCTGTATACATTGAAATCTAAAGAACTATCTGAGTTCTTTTACTGAGACTGATACTCAAACTGTGGGAAGTAGTGTTTAACCGACATGCCCTATATATGCCGTTATGGCTAAGCTGGGGTTCAATCTCTGCCCCAACTGGAGGGGTGTCAATATCGCACCACTGGTAAGGACAGCTGTGAGACCCTATACTGGTAGGTACTCAAATGAGAACGGTGGGAACCCTAAACTGACGGGTAGAACCACCTCATCAACCCTAAGTTGACGGGTTAAGATGTCTCAATCTACGCTGGCTACATAGTTCTGGAACATAAGGATTGCTACTAAGAATCACACCTTGAACTAGAGGGTGAGTTCCCATCCTTGGGTTCACTCGGTGCTAACCTCTACTCCCATCTGGAGGGACTGGACATGAATAACTGATTGTACATGACTTAATCTTACTGGATTCTATTGACTGGTGGAATGTTACTGATATCTGACAACTTACTAAGATCATGAGGTTTTCCCGAGTCACATGACTGACTGAAGTCTATGGAATCATAGCTTGAGTTCAAATATCATGAAACATGACATGGATCTAGGAACACAGCTATAGTTTTTGGGTACAAGTACCCCCAGGACTCGATGGAAGGAAACTGATACACATGACTGACTTGATCATAAGAGTAGAGTTCATAATTTATAATATCATAAGTAGGGATCTCATACTAAGCATGGTTATCAACAATGTATTGCATGGAAAGGATTTCATATCATATGGAAGTACTTGCACAATCTTAATATCATGTTCATTGCATAATCATATTGGCAACACATACCAATAGCATGGAAGTTCATGTGAATTGCATGGTTATCATACATCTTGTTCATAAGTAGGATTTGCAAGTAAACATAGCATAATCTCATAAGAATAGTTCATGAGTATTCCAACAACATTTACAAGGCACATTAACAACATAGAAGTCATTGGAACGTAAGGGCATATCATGAATCCTTCACTTAGTCACAATTTAGCTATATTGCATGATTTCTAGTTCGTTAGGCATTTTATCAAACACCTTACATGCATATCTTAAGCATAGGTGAAATCATCAAATTAGACATCATAAAAAACCAAATTTACATATTTCCAACTCATATGATATCATGAATTCACAAAAACATATAAAGATTCCATCTTGGGAATCACCCAATACCAACAACATGATCATCAACACCCAACAATATAGAAATCATACTTTATAATGAAGAAGAGGAAAACAAGCAAGCATCAACATGGGTATGATCATATCACCACAATCAACCAAGCTTTTGTATTTTAAAGATTGATTCTTGAACTCCACGGATGAAAGAAATTCGTGGATGAACACTACGCATACCTTAGAAGGAAGATTCTTGATGATTGACGGAGGAATTTCCTTGAAATCGAATCTTCAAGCTTAATTGTGTAACCCTAGCTGTTTTTCTCCTTTTGTGATCCTGGATGATGAGCTTTAAGATGAAAATAGGGTTGCAGTATGCTTAGAAGATATATATTTTGTACGGTTAAGTTTAGGGACGTGTAAGGAGTATTTAAAGACTTAATTACCTTTAAAATAACTCAAGACGGAGTGTTTTTGACACCTGAAATTTACTTAGGCGGCGCCCAAGTGATCTCCTATGCTTGGGTTGGGCACCGCCTAACCAATTGCCTATGTTTGGGTTAGGCGGCGCCTAACCAATCGCCTATGCTTACTGTCTCTCACGAAAATGGGCATAACTTTTCGCTCGGCTATTGGATTAAGGCGAAATTGGTATTGTTGGAAAGCTAATTCGATTCTCTACAATTTGGTGGGTATAAATCATCCAAAATACCACATTAACATCGAGTTATACTCATTCAAAGATGACCCTTGGAAAATCGAACGCTAAAACTTGATGGATTCAAAAACTCTTAGCTTGTATTACCTTAAGTGATTCATATGAACATTCTTAATGCATCATAAGCTATCCTATCACTAGGATATTAATTGTAAGTCATGTACTCAAGTATGAATCACAAGATAGGAGATTTCATACGTAGGAATACTTATTCACTTCCTAGCTTAGAAACATGCGGGGTATTACAAGTGATGTTATCAAAAATATAAAATATCCTTTTTGCCTTGTACGAACTATGTTTGACCTAAACTTTCAATAATGTACCACATAGACGGCCTATGTCAGCTTCGGTCAACCCCTTAGAAAATTTATCTTTTTATTTTATGTTGGAAATATATTTGACTTGATTCTTAATCTAATGAGATACGTATGCGCCACAATGGCTTATTCATATTACTCAGGAAATAAAAACTAGGCAGAATTTTTGAGAAGGATCTCAAAAATTTCACAAAATAATATCTCTCTTAAAAATCAAGGTTGAAGATTTATCAAAGTATGGAAACTGGGTAGAATTTTTTATAAGGATCTCCAAAGCTTCATCTCTCTAACAGATCAAGTCTGAAGATTCATCAAAGTACGAAATTGGGAAAGAATTTTGAGGAGGGACCTCATAAATCTACGAGGAGTAACATAAAAATTACAACTCTACTAGGGCAGAATTTTTTAGGAAAGTCCTCAAAAATTCCACCAAGACTGCATTTCTAAAGTTAGACTAAGCTTGTAAATTAATGATTAACAAGGGGCATTAGGAGAGCAAGGCAAAACCAACACAGTCAATCTCTCAAAACTAAGAATTTTTCTTTAGATGCAGGAATAGTAAAGTCACAAGGTTGACAATGTTAAGCATAACAAAGGGCATTACCAGAGCTACCGTGGCCTTGTCATAATAATCTAGACAACTTTTATTCTCTTTTTTTCTCTTGATTTATGTTTGGCCAAACACATCGACAAACCCTTCAACTTGGCACCATCTTTCACTTTGGCATCTCAAGTGGATGTTGTTTACTTTTGGCACCTCAAGTAGCCATAAATTAAGTCACTTTGTCACTTTTGCTAATTCAGCAAAGAGAGTGTATCACACTCGCTTTTAGACAGGTGTCGGCGTCATTTTAGTCCATTTTTCATTTAATTTTACCACCTTCTTCCCTATTTTTTCATCCTACCATCTTTCAACCTCCATTAATGAAGTATCTCTTAGCTAAAAATCAAATTGAAAAATTCAAATTCTTTCCAAAAATTTATCTAAAAATTCAACCTCCATTAATGAATATTTTTTTACGTCATTTTGAGCTAACTAATTAATCAATAAATCATTTATTCAAGCGATTGAGTTGATTTAGTTGGTGCTTCCAAATTTATTTTGCAAGTTGTATGTAAATAAAAGGGAAAAAATGATGGACATTTTGAGCTAATGGTATCCATGTTTTCTTTTGTTGATTAATTTTCTAATCGAACACAGGCCTCCTTCTCCTCCATATTTTTTTAGTCATATAACTAAAATTCGGGAGGCTATTAACTGAACATTGGCCTCCCCCTTCTCCATTTCAGAAATTTGAGAAGTTTTTAATGCGGATTTACTTTTCTAAAAAATTCTACCTCCAGTAATGGAGGCTTAAAAAGGTTAGGTGGGGAAGATATTATGGGGGCTTTTTTGTAATTATTTAGTTAAAAAACCACGTGTCATCAATTCATTGGACACTTTGCTATGTTATTTTTGTCCATTTTTGTTTTAAAATAATTATGGGTGTATATAATGATGTGGCAATTTAAATGAGTTGGCACAAATTAATTAACCGTTTAATCCTTGTTGGGAGCGCGTGCAATTCATGCACTAGAGTTAGTGCTGAAAGGTACCAAAATGACACAGTTTATAGTTGATTTAGGTTCTTAAAATGAACAACTTCCACTTGAGGTGTCAAAGTGAAAGATGGTGCCAAGTTGAGGGGTCTAGTGATGTATTCGGCCTTTATGTTTTTATTACTTTTTTATGATCTATAACACTTTCTCTATTTTGTGGGGAAATAGTCGGGCATAACCATTCAGATATGGAGATGTTATCCAAACCACAATCTCTAAATAATCATGAGTTAAATAACATTATCTTTAAACACTATCTTCTGTTACACTCCTGACTTAGTTACAACAAATTAAATTTTTATGTTATTAATAAGTGTTGTTTGAGATAAGCAAGTGAAGTATGCAAGATCGCTTCTAAGAAATAACACAAATGAATCCTGTCAAAGTTTGAGGATTCAATCTTGAAGATTAGGACATGCACAAGTCCTTTCAAGGATTCTCAATGCAAAGGATAAAGTTTAACAAATTAACTTTTCTATTTTTTATATATTGATGGATCTAGTCTTTCATCATTATAATTAAATCTTACATTCTTTAAATCACTTTCAGGCCCGAACTATATCTAACCTTATTTTTGTTCTATCAAGATGTAAACAATCCTACATAAGGATTCGGTCTCCTCACTGTTTCAAACTCTAAACCCTCAGAGGAAACTGAGGCATGTCTTTGAACGATCAATTTTGATTTTGCATACTATTTCAATTAAGTGCCTTTGAACTGGAAATAAGGGAAACTTTTTAAAATATTCCAATGATTTCCGAAAAATTCCATTCAAATTTCAACTTCATAAACATTCCTTGTCAACAATATCTCTCTTTATAAGGGATTCTATCTAAAATAAGGTACACCTTATGGGACATTACTAATCAGCCCTTAGAATTCCTCTCAATATATTTGTGTGGGATTATAAGCCTTTTATGGTTACCAGATCATTATGACATGTCCAAAATATTTGGTTGTGTACATATCTTTGTTATTTAACTAACAAGTTTTGTGAGTAAAGATTGGTTCCTTCACTTTTCAAAGGATGAGTTGAATTATCGCTTCATTTGAAGTTGACGTATCTCATTCTATTAGGGTTTTCTACCCTCCAAGAAAACCTATAAAACTATTAGGGTTTTCTACCCTCCAAGAAAACCTAAAATTGTCACCTCATTTGAGGTGACATATCTTATTATATTTGGGTCATCCACCCTTTTAAAAGGATATATCAAATTGTCACCCATTCAAGGTGACATCATATATATTTGGGTTTCTTACCCTTTAAATAGACGCATCGGGCCATCACTTTATTTAAGACACCATATTATTATGTTATGTCACCTTATTCAGAATGATATGCTTTTATATTATGGATCATCACCTCCTTCATAATAATATATTATGATATTATGAATTGTCATCTCCTGCGACATGGCATGTTATTATGGTTTGGACCATCACCTTCTTCAGCGTGACATATTGTTATGTAATGAACTGTCACTTCCTTCAGCGTGACATATTGTTATGTTATGAACCATCACCTTCTTTAGCGTAACATATTGTTATGTTATGAACTGTCACCTCCTTCAGCATGATATATTGTTATGTTATAGATTGTCACCTCCTTCAGAGTTACACGATTATATAGATCATCACCTTCTGTAGAGTGGCATGCTATTATATTATGAATTTTCACCTCCTCCAGTATGACATATTTTTATATTATGGACTGTCACCTTCTTCAACATGATTATATAAATTGTAACTTCCTTCAATGTGATATGTTATTACATTATGGATTGTTACCTTATTCAGTGTGTCATATTAAAACAAGGTTCGCACAATTTCCCTTACGTTGTATTTGCTACTAATAAATTTAATATGGGTTATTAAGCACAAAAATATAGGTCGACTGCCTTTTAATAAGACACGTTGATTTGTCATCCCATTCAAAGTGGCATGATTCAAAAAGATAGGCCATTTTTCTTTTAATGAGACATTTTGGGCTATCACCTTGTTCAAAGTGGTATGATACATTGAAGATAGGTCGTCCATCTTTCAATGACACTTTGGGACATCACCCCATTCAAAGTGGCATGATATTTGTAAAATAGGTTGTGCAAATTAGTTCTTCAACTATCTTAACGTGATATGTTTGAATAGGTTTATACAAATTATGTTCGTTTCATGCTACATTTGCAACTAACCATACTATTTGGGAAATTATTGTGAGCATCTAAAAGGATAAAGTTCTCAAATTAAAATCATAGGTGCAGAGGACTCTAAAAAGGATGCAATACAATGTGAAATATTTTCTTAGCAGCGAACTAGGACATAATCTGAAGAGGGACATCAAACTCTTTGGATGCAAACTGAAAGACTACTCCACCACCATCAAACCACACCCCTATCAGAAGGAGTGTGTCTTTTTAGGATGTCTTCAATTTTAGTTTCACCTCCGGGGCATTTATAAACTCCCACCAGAGGAAACTTTCCTTTTTTAAAAAAAATTTGGGTGACAACATACTTAGACTTTAGAAATTATGTCCACGTAGCTCTCAATTGTAGGTGTAAGGGAGACTGTGTTCATAATTGAGATAATTACAACCCTCTTTTCTATAACTCAATCTAATTGTCACACATTTCAATCCAAAGGTCATCTAGAATAAAAGATTATTTTTTCTATCGATCGAGTCAAACTACAGTAGTCTGATTCCTTGAATCTCAGGGATATGTAGATTGGGATCTATGTTAAAAACTCGATTTCATTCTAACATCCCCCAATCTTCTTATTCCCATGCTTTCTATTTTCATCAAAATTCAAAATCAAAATAGCTTGTGAATTATTTAAAAATCGTACTTATAAATCAAATGTTATGAACTACAAGGGGCCAAAATTCTCATGTAGCCTGATATATGTAGGAAACCTAATACAGGGGTCCGGCCAAAATTTCTTAAAATTCATCAAAAAATCAACCGATAGATCTGTGGTCTGCCAAAATTAAGAATGTCAATTCCCTTTGCCCGGGATTACTTACATATACCCTACCCAAATGGAGGGGCAGTTATTTACACTCAATTTTTTTCCTCCACATACAAAATTAATTTGAAATAATTAGCTTTTTCAAAGTTAAAATATTTATGAAATTAATTTCAGGCTAGTCTTGACAATTTTAATAGTGAGATGTTTTCATATTTAAACATATGAAATTCTGTGATCTTATTTAAGAAAGAATTTTTTAGAATTAATTTTGATGGAAAATGGTCTTTAATTTCACTATGCCCTTAATGTCCTCTAAAATCGACTAAAATGAGAGTTTAAGATAGCTTTATTTCCAAAATAAATAAATTTTGCATTAGAAGTTATTGTGGTTGAATGAAGAAGCTTATTTAAATGAATTTGGAAATTAATTCATTTTAATTTTATTTTTAGTTGAAATATTGGGTTACAATTTCAACCAATTAATTCAAATTGGATCTCTATACTCTTTCTAACCAACAGGCCCCTTTGAATTAATCATTCTACTAAGCTCAACATTTAAAAACCGACCTAGCCCACCCCTAAATCCACCTCTTCTTCTCCAATTAAAAGAAAACAACAACCAAATGATAACCTTCCATAGAAACCAAACAACAACGCTTCAAATCAACCAAACTCCCTTAGTTTTCACCTTGTCTCCGTACATATACGTGTGCTAAGCATGAATTCTTGTACGATTAGAAACTTCTAGGTCATTTTCTCAATAATATTTCATTTGTTTTAAATGGTTCCATTTCAAATATTCTCAAATCAATATAAATTCGTACAATTTTTGCCAGCTCAAAACTTATCCTCAATTTAAAATATCCTCAAAAAAATCCAGGACAAACAAAGCTTTGACGGATTTCTCACTCTATTCTTCCCTTCAACATAATAAGTTCAAAAGAGCTAATACTATTAATAAAAGTTCAAATCTGGGTGATACACTCTCTCCACGGTACGAGCCAAGACGTCCTTGAATTTCTCTATCCCACATCAAAAATTTCTCAAGAATTGGGATTTTGGATTTCTATATAAACCTTTCCCACGACACTGTTTCAAAAAAAAAAAAGAACATCTTTTGGAATCCCAAAAAAAATCACTTTACTCAGGTAGAATTTTAGACTTTAGTCCCCAACCTTAGAGTTGTGTGAATTTTGGCTAAAGTTTTATTTTTCTTATTGTTGTCAAGTCAAGAAAAGTGTTGAAGTCGCCAATCAACTCGTTGCTCTTGTTCACTACTTCAAAAAAGGTAATTCCCCTCAACCTCATTATTTCTCTATATGGGTTTATTTTCTTTCAGTTGTGAATTTGGTAGATTAGCTTTTATGTTGGATTCAGTAATTAAGGTCGATAGTTAGTTGATTAACTTTATGTTCTCTTCTATGCAGTGTTAAATAGTAGTTCTTATTTGTCTTATTCAAATTGAGCCTGATTTTGATTCATTAACTTCCTTTATGCTTTTTCTTTTGGTCATTTGGTCCTAGTCTTTGCTAAAACTTATTTAGCAACTAATAAGTCATGAGCATGGATGAAATATATTGTCATTATCCCTAACACACCCCGAGATCTTTTAGTTTACTGTCTTGATCTCCTTTGTTTAAATTTTACCATGTTATGTTTAGTAACACTTTAGTTCAGAATGTTGTGTGGTCATAATTTCCATATTTTTTAACATGAAATAGTATGAATTGAGGGTATTAGAAGTAATGTTTCTTTTCATTACTCTAATAAGTTTTGACAAATTTGTTTTGTTTTTTCATAATTATCTTACATGTTCTAATGGTATTGTTCACCTTAAGGTATATTCCTCTTTGAAAAAACTCATTGTTTTGCACCTCCCTCATTTTGTTGTCTTTTGTTTTAATATCTTAACAACTATGTGATTGCATATAACGCAACTTTATTAACCTATGAATTGTCTCCCTCATATGTGTATTTTTCTTTTTGACTGAAATTTAACAGTCTATTCATCTCGACATTTCAACACTTTATATTTTGTTTTGAGTAATTGGTTTAAAATTGGAGCTCATTATGGTTGTAGAATTGTTTTGTTTGTTGTGTTGCCTTATGAAACCCCCTTTAGGGCTAAGTTATGAAGTTCTAAAAATAGTTGATGACATGTTGATATTGAACTTTTAGTAATATGATATCTTTGTTTACATTTGAGATAGTTGTTAACAATGGAAGGTTGTTTGAATGTTGGATTCCTATGATAACAATGTTTATCAATTCTAACACATAGGTCTACCTCTTTTAGATGTGTTCGAATAAATATGAATATGGATTTTTGTTGAAGTAATTTAGTTTCCTCCTATATTTTGCTAATTATTTTCCCTTTCTTCTTATGCATGAACTCTCTTGTATGAGTCCAATCAGACTCCTCATCCCCTGTATTTTCCAGTGGCACAAAGAGGCCCATATCATCTTCGAGTCAAAAGCCCTAAACAAGGTCCAACAAAGGGATTGATATTCAAAAACTGGACTGGTATACAGATAATATATAGCAGCAAATTAGAAAGGGAAGAAAGTGTGCAGGTGAAAGACAAAATGTGACTAATATACAGTCATATCCTCATATATACAATCATATACATCTTGTATACAAGAATATCACAAGATATATACAATAGTATACATTGCAGAAATAGACTAAAATAAGCCCATAATTTGAAGTACAAACCTAGGTAGATTTTAGACAAACCAGAAAGAGGTCCAAATATCAACTTTTCTTCATTTATTTCCTTGTAATTGATATTTGATTATTAATTTTTAACTAAATTTAACTTATCTAGATTAATCCTCCGAAAGCAAGTTTTTGTTAAAACTATTCATTTTGTTTTGGTCATTCAATATTTTGATTCACTCTATTTAGAAAACTTAACCTCAAAGAATAACTTAGGATATATTTTTATCCTTTTACGGGTATTAACAACTCAAAATGCACATCTAAGAAATTGGGTTGATTATTTAACTCAAAGTCTTAATTTGGATAAGATTGTTAAGATTATTTAAAAGTTTTGATGTTTAATTAACTATTTGGAATAAATTGGGTTGTTTAAGTATCCAATAAGTGCTACTCACTTTTAAATAAGATTTATTCAAATAACTTAAGAATTTTCGAAAATCAGCCAAATAAGTTGAATCCTTCAGAAATCACACTTTATGGATTTAAATGTCTTAACACCTTCATTCGAACTTACTTAAAACCTTATCTAGACTCTGGATATTTTTAATAAAATAATTTTTTTCAAAATTATCCTTGTTTAAATGGTTTTCTGAATTTCCTAAAAATTAAGTGCCGATTCTATTTTTCCTAAAAATATTTTTCAAATAAATTAAATATGATTTTTCTGCCATGAAGTTATGAAATGTTTTTAACTAGTTTAAAAATGGATCGTAACAATGCTGACCCTTGGTGACGAGTCATTATGTGTTATAATAAATCATTATGACCACTCATCGAGAGGAGACCCATAAATAGTCCCCTCATAATGACTCAGATGATGAGTTATTGTAAGTGATGATAAGTCATCTGAGACTCGTCTGTCACTGGCCAGCAGTTTTAGCTATGATTTTCTCTGGGACCTTTTGATTTTTTTCACTCTTTTAATTCCTATACTGTATTTTCTAAGGCTACTCTAAGTGGGATTAAATGGGGTTAGTTAATTAATTCTCCCCATTCTCTCTTTACACTTAGAAAATAAAAAATTAAAAATGCTTAAGGTTCTCCAAAGTCAGAAGTTAGGTTTGTTCTTCTCCAAAAGCTCCAAGTCTAATTTCCAAGCAAAAATTCTCCAATATTCAGGTATGTGGGTATTCAATAAGAGTTTCCGTCCACCCTCATACCCAAAGCTCTTTTCAGAGTTTAGTTTGTAAAAAATCCATGATTTAGGGCAAGTTCCCAAATATCCCAATTTTATGATTCCTTTCATTATTTATGTTTTCGAACATCTAATGACCATGGATATTATTCTATGCATAATTTTAAATAGGGCTTTATTTTATGTTGGCTTGTTATGAACACACGACCCTAGATTCTTGTAAAATTGTATAAAATATCTGATTGAACCATATTTTCATATCTTATTCAATATAGCATGTTTCTTATGACTCTCATCAGATAGTAAGATGCATATAA
This sequence comes from Capsicum annuum, assembly GCF_002878395.1. Taxonomy (NCBI): domain Eukaryota; kingdom Viridiplantae; phylum Streptophyta; class Magnoliopsida; order Solanales; family Solanaceae; genus Capsicum; species Capsicum annuum. Next base: position 79,253,070 of record NC_061120.1, on the reverse strand, counting down.
ATATCTCCATGATTTTAGTCATATTTAACAATAATAAACTAAACTAGTTTATATATTTTACTCATATTTCAGTATGATTATAGGTGTAGTACTTGGCATCAAGAGGACACGAATCAGATAATTCAAATCTCAAACTATGTGTCATCATAAGGTAAAAGGGGTCAGTGTCTCTCTTAGCCCAAATAGGCTCATGAGTGAATTCACCCAGTCATAGTTCTTGCCATTGTCAAGTTATATCACACCCTTCCAACTTGGATTACAGGCTGAATTCCATATTTGATCACATAGTCTATGTAGGTTAAGAGAACCTCCTACAATTTCAAATTCAGTATTACATATGACCCTTAGTTCAATTTGTAGTTGCTTAATCTCATGGCTTTTTAGTTGATCATTTAATGTCGGTGGTTACATGTATAATTAGATATCTCAGATAGGATCACTATACTTCAGTTCAGTTTTAGATCTCAGTATAGTAATTCAAATTTCCAGCATATTCAACATATTTTATATCTACATATTTCACATACTCAATAGTTTCTTAGTACTATCACATACCTTCTTTTATTTTCTATCATCTTATGATATAGGTTTGAATGTCCAGTATTAACCATAGTTAATACGCTCCAGTTCCACCTCAACGATAACCATTGGTAATTACTCATCATTCAAGGACTTTTATTCATTATATTTTGCTTAGTGTTTCACTTTCAGACAGTTTAGAGTTAGCTAGGGACTTATTCTAGCAACTCATCTTTTGTAGAAACTTTCAGACAGATAATAGGCATTTCAGCTTAGTAGTTTATTTTCAAACTTAGTTTTGTTTCAATTTATTTTAGATATTTGTTATTAAATTAGTTAGATTTTGCATTCATTATTTTAATTACCTTTGGTATTATTAGTATTATGACAAACCATGGATTAGCTTGGGGTCACTTATGGCTCTAAGTATCATTTTATATGCATTTGTGTAGACTTGAATAGTGACAGATTGTTTACACGTCCACTTAAATTTTATAAAATTACAATACGGGAGAATTGTAAGTATATAAAGAACTGGAAAGTTTACAAAGAAAGTCACCATAAACTTGCACATGAAATTATTTTAAAAAAAGAGTTTAGAAAGCCTCATATGTGTCAACAAGAGAAAGATCAAGTCAAACTAAGATTTGATTCTTGATAAACTTAACTTGTGTCAGAGAAATGGATGATGAATTAAGCCTCTATATAAAACACGTCAACCAAATTTTAGAGTTTGACCATGCCCTATGACGGAGTCCATAGAATGTTCCTAGTTCTATACGAAGAGTCTTGAAGAAGAAGTTGTTGCTGCAACAAAGAACATGTTCTTAACAAGTTTTATTAATACAATTCTTTAATTTGTAAAAGTTAGTTTCTTAGATTGATTCTAAAATAGGATCTTAATTACATTCATTTAGATGGTATTGGGTGTTGTTTTGAGTTCTAAAGGGTGGAAAAAGAATTGTGGGTAGATGAGATGATATTATTGGGAAAAATTTCTTAGATATTATAGGAGTGTTTGTAAACTTTAAATTATAGTGGAGAGTTGGATTGTAATTTTGAACTCCCAAGGAAAGAGAGTCTTCAATGTTATATTCTTGTATTAATTTTACGTTTCGTAGTTTACCTTCTTGAATATTTACTCAAAGAACCTAGATCATTAAGTGATTAGAAAGTAACCAAACTAATAAGTGGTATCAGAGCTAGAACTTTAAATTAATACTATCACCTCAAAAAACTAAAAATGGATGCACCTCCTGAAGATCAACTAACAACATGACCAACCTTATTTTATCTAATCTTTAGGTTCAATTATTATCATCCACTTTATATCCATCTCATCAACCAACCATTAACCACCTTGATTGCTAATCATCCCTTTTATATAACTATATTTCTTATGCAGTCATGACTAGTGCTAATATTCACCATAAAATTATTTAAACCACCAACTACTTTACCAACACCTACTCTCATCAACTAAACCCATCACATAACCATTACCATCAACTATGACCAGCAACCACATTCTTTGTTTGCCACTAATGCTCAGTGATGACCTTGGACATCATTGCATAATTATAATATCCTATACTTTTTCCTAGCAATTTTATCTTAAGAATGTCTAGTATTAGCTTCTAAATTGAATGATGATTGTTTCATGAGGAATTTTCAAGATTTTCACTTTTTTTCATGTGGGAAATTCAATAAGCTTTCCATCGATATAAGATTCTTCCAAATCCGATAACCAAGTCAGAAGTTACGACTATTTCAAGTTCCCATCGTAAAACAATGCCATATTGGTCAGTGGCACGCCACGCCACAAGTTAAATTAGAAATTGTCCTTTTCCAGTGTCTCAACATAATTTTCTCCACATTGCGCCAAAGTTTCAGGTTTCAAAAGAAGGGGAAATGCGATGGCTCCGCATCGCGCCATCCCTCAGTTTCCCAATTGTCAAATTCTAGTGACACGGCGTGATAGTGCCACATCGAGCCAAGGGTCTAATTCAGGAAATTATTTTTACTAAAATTACAAGACGCATCCAGGGTTAAAAGCGTCAATTTCCCACCTCTATTTAATCCCTTTAACACGTGATTCAGCCACTTTTCACCCAAAATACACTCTCTTCTATCAAAAAACCTCTCAAGAACAACCTAGGGCTTTTCATAGAAGATTCAGAATCAAGAATTTCCTTCGTCAATCTTCACTAATCACGAACAAAGGTATGCATAGTGTTCATTCATGGACTTTTTTCAGCCATGAAGCCCAAAATCCTTTTTCTAAATTCAAGTTTATGGATTTTCTTATGAATTTAGTGATTGGGATGCTCTTGTTCATGTGGGTAATGAGAAATTAAATTCTACTCCATGTTGGGTGATAAATTCTATATGGGTTAAATTATTATAGACATAGATTCATGCAAACCTATGACTAAACCCTTGAATGATGAAATTAGAATTGAACCATGATGTTTAACTATTGTACAATAATGTTTACATGTACCATGCCAACAATATATTTGATTAAATTCCTAGATGAAGGAAAAGTTCCTAACTAGAATGATACCATAAAATCCCCATGTACGTACAAGTTATGCCTATCACATGTTTTGATGAAATGCTTCTATAAATATATTATGGATTATGATGTTAGTTATATGTTCAAGTAAGTTATGCTTGGTCAGTTTCCTTCCATCGAGTCTTGAAGGTACTCGTACCCGAAACATTAGTTGTGTGACTAGAGCCATGTCATGTTTTCATGATACTCTCAGTCAAGCTATGAATCCTTAGACTTCAGAAATTCTTATGACTTAGGAAATCTCCATGATCTCATGAACTCAATCAGTTGTTAGATATCAGTAGTATTTCATTAGTCAACGGAATTCAGTAACTCAGCCCATGTTCAGTTCAGTAAATCATATTCAGTATCTATTCAGATGGGAGTAGAAATTAGCATCGGGTAAACCCAAGGATGGAGACACACACTATCAAATAAGGGTGTGATCCTTAAAAGTCATCCTTACATTCCAGAACTATGTAGCCAACATAGGTTGAGATATCAACACTGTTCGATGAGGGTTGATGAGGTGGATAAGCACTGTCAGATAAGGGCCCTACCATTCTCGTATAGGGGATACTATGAGATGAGGGTCACCCACAACTTATCCTTACCAGTGGTGCGGTAGTGATACCTTCTAATTGGGGTTACAGATTGGGCCCCAACTCAGCCAAAATAGCGTATCAAGGGCATGTGAGTTAGATAACTACTTCCCATAGTTTTATGTTATAGAATTAGGACTATCAGATACAGTCAATCAGTCTTAGTAATAGAATTCAGATAGTTCTTCAGAATTCAGGACTGTCAGATACAGTCAACTCAGATATAATTTGAAACTCAGATAGTTCCATCAAATTCAGGACTGTCAGATATAGTCACTCATGTTATCAATCATATCAGTTATTAATATGTTAGGTTATCATTATTCAGACTCAGTAATCATGTTATCACGTTGTCAGTTACAGTTACGTATTTATGCATGCATTCTCACATTTATGTTAGACAGTCAGTTAGCATTAATCATGCATATGAACCCTTGCATATAGCCTACGTCACATATATACTCAGTACATTTCATTGTACTAACGCATTTGCTCTATGGTGCTTTCTTTTATGTTACAGCATAGGTTCAGAGAAATGAGTTCCAGATCAGCAGTAGATTCTAGTTTCAGTAGTCAAATTTTGAAGTGAGTCTTTATCCTTAGAGGGCATGATTATTTCTTTACTATCTCATTGACAGGCTTATTAGTTGGAGTTAGTTGGGTATATGTCCTATCAACTTCTTATTCAGATTAGTCAGACTTTAGAAGCTTTCAGACTAGATGCAGACTATCATGTTTTAGATTTTAGTATTTTTAGTTTTCTTTAGGTATTCTATTACCCCACTCAGATGTTTTATTATTAATATTTTGTTCAGTATTGAACCTTATGGCCTTTCAGTAAATGTTTCCGCATTATCATGTTATATTATATAGTGTAACATGATAATATAGCATTCCGAGCACCAGGTTTGAAGCATTACAATAATGTAACATCCCTGATAATCGTGCATATTTGTAGCAGTTTTCTATGATTTTAGAGTCGTAAAATGAGTTATTTGTGATTTAGGAAGTGTAAGACCCCGCAAAATTTCAATGAATTTATTTTTCACCCTTCCACATGAGTAACGTCAATTTTTTTAACTAGAATTATGTTTAAAAATGTTAAAAGGGTATTTTGAGAAAGTTTTGGAATTTTTGAAAGGGGTTCAGGGTTATTTTGGGACCTTGAGGCAGTGAGCCTTGATGATAAGGGAGTGTAACAAAGGTTAACCTCCGCGATAAGGGCGTGGCATGGAGGCTACCCTTTGTGATATCAATGTGCCATGCCACTATGTTAAATTCATCCAGTTTTGTTTTTTTCACTTGGTATTGAGGGTATTTTGGTCTTTTTAGCCCTCGTACGACTTTTAAATGCCCAATTGGCCTTTTTCCTTTACTTTTCAAAGATCAAAACCATTTTTATCCTCTTTAACTCAAAACCTATGAAAGCCATGAAAGCTCAAGGGTTTATAGAGAATTCAACATTCAAGCTCCAAACTTTAATTTCTTTTATATTTCAGGCATTTTGCTCATCCCTAACTTATATTCTTATATCTTGTCATCTATTTTATCAATAATCATATGTTTTAATGATGGGTTTGAAACTAGGTTAAGGGGTTTTGGTTGTGATTACTTGACTTGCTTTTCCTATGGTTTAAATGGATTATTCATGCTTTAATTTATTATTTTTGGCACTGAATTGGTACATTGTTTTAATGGTTGGAATGGGGGACATGGGTTTCCCCAAATTGGATAAATTTGTCTTAATAATGGCATTAACCTTAACCAACTTTGTAAACTTGGTTTTGAATATGGATAATTGTAAGGTTTAACTTGTTTTTTAACCCATTCCATTGTATTAAAAGGAAATGCATAAAAAATGGATTTGGATGGCCTTGGTGGCCATGGTTTGGATTTTTTAGTGGAACTTGGGAGACAGTTTGGTTACATAGATTGGTTTGACATAATTGAATTAGCTTGCAAGCATATTGGTATAACTATACCACATTGGTAAATGCCTTAATAAATGTCTCCTGGGTTAATTGTTGGTTTATGTGCAATTATTTTAATTTGGGATTAATTGTGTAACTCACTGTGAAGGTGTAGGTTTCAAGGGTATCAACACTGAAAACCACATTTGCTGGTGTTAGGGGTTCATGTAATCGTGTGCTTGGTGCATACATTATATATATGTGTGTGTATATATGTGTATGTATATATATATATATATATATATATTAGGAGGGCTATGGCCTTGATATCTTAAGCCTTTCCTTAATATTTCCTTAGTACGTTCAGCTAACACGCTCTGAGGCCCTTCTAACAGAGTGAGCTAGACCTATATAGCCTATAGGGTCCTTCAAGATGAGTGAGATGTATAGTTTAGGTTAATACTTTAAACTCTCATGTTCATGACCATTGTCCCTATCTCAACAACCTATATATGTATATAAATATGGTGCATATGGTTTATGATTGGATTTGGTAATTGTAATATTTTATCCCTAATCTAAAGTTATATGCCAGTGCTCACCCCACTGACCGTCCTTGGATGCTACATCAATTCATGAGTAGGGTTCGAAGGGTTTTTTATTGCTCCTATTCGGTATTCCTGTGGATCAGTTGTGAAGTGGTGAGCCTCCAGCTTTTGAAAGGCCCTATCATTTTGTTGGTTTCTTTACTATTTTAGTAATTTTGAATTCTATTTGTCATAGTCGGAGGCATATCCCAACTTAGTTTGGTATTTTAGTTTTTTGAGGCTTTTGTGGACAGTGTTGGGATATTTTGGTCATTGTGTTTTGACTCTTAGAACTTGATTAGACTTATCTAGTTAGGATGTTTTGGTCATTGTGTTTTGACTTTTAGAACTTGATTAGACTTATCTATCTCTATTATATATTTTGGTTGTCTTTTTATATTTACTTTTATTGCGCTTTAAATGTCAGACTAAAGGGGTGGTCTCCATCACCCTTGGCCGACGGTAGGATTAAAACACCCATCACGACTAGGCCCTTGTTTGGATTATCACAAGCTTGGTATCAGAGCTAGGTTCAGGATCGTTGGGTATCCATAAAACCTTGTCAGGTAGAGTCCCTTTTATAGGTGTGTAGAATGTCATACTTATGAGGGGGAGGATATAAGGAATTTGGTAATGTTTCTCTTGTGTTCTATTTTGAACTATAAAGTCTAGCGCTATGAAACTTCTCTAACTCCTAGCTACTTGCATTTTAGATCATGTCTTCCTAAAGATCTAACGGTTGTAGAAACTCTGTTGGAAATTCTATTCCACCTGAGGAAAATATTAAGGGGAATCACCCTATTTATAGTGTGCAGACCCAATCTTGGGTCCTTACTACTAATTGTTATGCTCCACGTGGGGTTCTACCAATCCCTACTAGTCCTTCTCGGGCTTCCTAGGCTGGTGATACTAATTCTCAATCACCTTAGAAAGATATTTGTAATGCATAATTTCATCAATTTATTTATATAATTGCTTAATTAGTGGCATCGCAGTCTTGTCGACCTAATTATATTGTTTTACTATTAGTTCATTTGAGGTCACTCGAGTTGGCCAATTTATGAGCTTGAACCCAACCTTTATAGGATCTAAGGTTGAGAAGGATCCTCAGGGGTTTATTAATGAAGTGAATAAAATTTTTAAGGCGACACATCCTACTGATTCTTAAGGTGTAGAGTTTGTTGTCTATCAGTTGAAAGATGTGGCTAACCAGTGGTATAAGAAGCGGTAAGAGATGAGGGGTCATAATGCTGAATCGATGGTGTGGGATGAATTTTCATGTGCTTTTATTGATTATTTTTTCCTTAGGAGTTGCGTGAGTCTAAGGCCAAAGAATATATGAATCTGAAGTAGGATAAGATGAGTGTTAAGAAGTATGCCTTAAAATTCCAGCAGCTTCCCAATTATGCTCCAGAGTTAGTGTCTACTATCAGGTCCAAAATAAGGAAGTTTACTTCTGGTTTATCTCATGATATGGTGTTAGAGTGTAAGGATGCTATGTTGAATAATGATATGGATATCTCCAGGCTAATGGTTTATATGCAGTAGGTAGAGGATGAGAAAAAAAAGCATGTAGGAGAGAGGTAGAATAAGAAGCTTATATATTTAGAGCAGGGTGCAAATTAACAGAACAGTGGGATAGATAGTAGGCAGTGGACTAAGAAGAAGAATTAGGGTAATTCTTATTTGACAACTAGTGCTTCATATCCCTAGCCTTTTGGTGATAATCGTTTTCAAGATAGTAGTAGTCCTAAGGCACAGAGTGCCCAGTCTTGGGCCAGTGGAGCTCAGTCAGCCCCACCTTATCCTCCTTGCCATTTTTGTAGGCAGCTGTACCATAGATATTATCAGAAAAGGAGAAATTAGTTCTATAATTATGGTCATCTTGGTCATATGTAGTGAGATTATCATTCGTCCAGGGTTTCCACTAAAACGAATAAAGTTTCAATCGCTATTTTTTTAGCTCTTACACCTAAGGGTGCCACTTCGAGTATCGATACTGGCTGTAATCATCTTTATACACTTGCTACTCATCAGGAATTTGAGGCATCTCCAGATGTTGTCATTGGTATGTTATAAATCTTTTCTTATGATGTTTATTATCTGCTTGATTTAGGTTCTACCATATCTTATGTGATTTCTTATGTGGTTTTACTCTTTGGTTTTGGTCCTGAAAATATTTCTGATCCTTTTTATACATCTATTTGGGTGGGTGATTCTATTAATACTAGAAAATTCTATAAGGGTTGTGTGGTGTCCATATTTCATAGAGAGACATTTGTGGATTTCATAAAACTTGATATGGTAGACTTTGATGAAATCATGGGGATGGATTGGCTTCGATTGTGCTATGCTTCTCTGGATTGTAGGACCCAAAAGGTTAGTTTCCATTGTCCTAATGAACCGATTATTGAATGAGAGGGGAGTACCTGAGTACCCAAAGGGAAGTTTTTTTCCTATCTTAGAGCTTAGAAATTGATTTCTAAATGATGTCTGTATCATCTAGTTCGAGTTAAAAATTCTAACTCTAAGAGTCTTTCTCTGCAATCGGTCCCCATGGTTAATGAATTTCTTGAAGGTTTTCTCGATGATCTTCTTGAAATTTCTATAGATAGGGAAATGGATTTTAGGGTTGATCTTTTACTGGATACCCATCCTATTTCCATTCCTTCATATAGGATGGCTCTAGCTAGTTAAAGAAAAACTAAAAGCATTTTCTTGATAAGGGTTTCATCTATCCTTGTGTTACTTTGTGGGTTTCTCCTGTACTTTTCATGTAAAATAAAGACGGGTCTCTTTGGATGTGATAGACTATCATCAGTTGAATAAGGTTACAGTTAAAAATATATATCCTCTTTCTAGGATTGATGATCTTTTCGATCAATTTCAGGGTGCTAGGTGTTTCTCTAAGATTGATCTTTGTTCGGACTATCATCAACTAAAATTTGCAACACGTAAAATTTTCTAAGTGGGAATTTTGGATTAGTGTTGTGACCTTTCTTGGGCATATTATTTCTAGTGAGGGGATCAAGGTGGATCCACAGAAAGTTGAGGCAGTTAAGAAGTGGCCTAGATCTACGACCCCAAGTAAAAGTAGGAGCTTTTTAGGCGTGGCTGGGAATTGTAGGAGGTTTCTGGAGATTTTCTCCTCTATTGCTACTTTGCAGACAAAGTTAACTCAAAAAGAGTTTAAGTTTTGTGGCCTAATGCTTGCGAGGGTAGTTTTGAGAAATTGAAGGATAGGTTGACTTCTGTACTAGTTTTGACCCTGCTCGAGGGTACTGATGGGTTTGTTTTGTATTGTGATTCATCCTGGGTGATATTGGGTTGTGTTTTGATATAGCATAGTAAGGTTGTAGCGTATTTTTTTGGGCAGCTTGAGTATCATGAGAGGAATTACCCAACTCATAATCTAAAGTTGGCAGTTATGGTCTTTGTATTGAAAATCAGGCGCCATTATCTGTATGGAGTGCATGTAGATATTTATTTAGACCATAAGATCTTGAAGTATGTGTTTACACAAAATGAATTGAATCTCAGTCAGAGGCGATGGCTTGAATCTTTTAAGGATTATGACATAAGTTTGCACAACCATCTAGATAAAGCTAATATGGTTGTTGATACTCTAAGCAGGTTGTCTATGGGTAGTTTATCTCACATTGATAAGAAAAAAAGAGGGTTGGTGAAGGATATCCATAGGTTGGATAACTTAGGGGGGTCGTCTCTTGGATACTGAGGATAGTAGAGTGATTTATCTTTTGGCACTGAGGTGAAGGAGAAGCAGGCTTTGGATCCCATACTTTTGTAGATTAAGGATGACAAGGGTCCGCAAAAGGTTATGGATTTTGAGATTAGGGGAGATGACATTCTGAGGTATCGAGGAAGGTTGTGTGTTCCTGATGGTTATAGGTTATGGGAAAGAATTTTGACTGAGGCTCATGAGTCCCGATATATAGTTCATTCGTTTTGTAAAATGTAGGAATTGGTTGTCTCCTTATCATGTTGTGCTAGATTATTTTGCTAAGACCGTGACTTTAGCTTCGTCGGGTATGCCGAGGATAGCTTGTAATTTATTTAGGTCCTAAGAGGATTATATCTTATATTCAGGCTCGTAGATCAGTAGAGAGGGGATGTTTATCTTATTTGGCTCATATTAATAATACTAGTGTTGTTTCACCTCCTTCCTTAGATTCTATTCGTGTTGACCATGAGTTTATGGATGTGTTCTCTACGGAGTTTTCGGATATGCCTCCAAATTGTGATATTGATTTTTCTATTGATGTTGAGCCAGGCGCTAAGCCCATTTCTATCTCTGTCGATAGGATGGCACCGACCGAGTTGAAGAAATTGAAAAATCAGTTGCAAGAGTTATTGGATAAGGGATTTATCTAACCTAGTGTATTATCTTGGGGTGTGCCTATCTTGTTTGTGAAGAAGAAGGATGGGTCTATGCATATGTGTATTGATTATCCACAATTGAACAAGGTGACCGTTAAGAATAGGTATCCTCTTCCTCGTATTGATGATTTATTTGATTAGCTTTATGGTGTCGTGGCATTTTCAAAGATTGATTTGATATCTGATTATCACCAATTGAGGATTAGATCTTTGGATATTTGAAAACAATATTTTGGACTCGATATTGTCATTATGAGTTCTTGGTATGTCCTTTGGGTTGACTAATGCCCCAGCTGCATTTATGGATTTGATGAATTAGGTGTTTGATCATATTTCAACTTCTTTGTTATTGTATTTATAAATGATATCTTGATTTATTCCAAGAGTGAGGTTGAAAATTAAGAGTATTTGCGGATTGCACTTCAAAGATTGAGGTATGAGAAGTTATATGCCAAGTTCTCTAAGTGTGAGTTTTGGTTGGAGTCTGTGGAAGTGGAATAATATGAAAAAATATGTGGCAAAATTTATGGCTAAGTGTATGGTTTATCAATAAGTCAAGGTGGAGCATTTGAGGCCTGGAGGCATGTCTCAAGAGATAGAGTTGCCCATGTGGAAGTGGAAGATGATTAATATAGATTTCATTATTAGTCTTCCACGGTCTCATAATTAGTATGATTCTATTTGGGTCATTGTTGATAGAATGACTATGTCTGCTCACTTCTTGCCTGTGAGGAGTAACCACTCAGGAGAGGATTATGCTAAGTTGTTCATTCAGGAGATAGTAAGGTTGCATGGGGTGTCAATGTCCATTATTTTAGATTGAGGTGCGCAGTTTTTATCTCATTTTCGGCATTTATTTCAGAAAGGTTTGGGTACTCATATGAACCTTAGCATCGCTTTCCATCCTCAAATGGATGGACAAGTGGAACATACTATTCAGACTTTGAAGGATATACTAAGGTCCTATGTGATTGACTTTAAAGGTAGTTGGGTAGACCATTTGCCTCTTATTGAGTTCGCTTACAGTTATCATTCTAGCATTCAAATTACTCCTTTTGAGGCTCTTTATGGTAGGAGGTGTAGGTCTCCTATTGGGTGGTTTGAGGTTGGTTAGACTAGGTTGTTTGGTCCTAACTTGGTTTACCAAGCCATGAAGAAAGTGAAAGTTATTAGAGAAAGACTTAAGACTGCTCAAAGTCGTCAAAAGCCTTATGCAAATTTGAGGTGAAGGGAGTTGGAGTTTGATGCAAGGGATTGGGTAATCTTGAAGGTGTCTCCTATTAAAGGAGTCATGAGATTTGGGAAGAAAAAGAAGCTCAGTCCTCGTTATGTTTGTTCGAATTGAATTGTGAAGAGAATTAGGAAGGTTGCTTATGAGTTGGAATTGCCTGTGAATTTGGGCTCTATTTCTATTATTTTCTATATGTCTATATTGGAAAAGTGTTTGGGTGACCCTTATTTAATAGTGCTAGTTAAGGATGTTGGTGTTACAAATTTGTTGTCTTATGAGGAAGTCCTGATCAAGATATTGGATAGGCAATTTGTAACAACCTGATTTTTTGAGTTATACATGAAAAATAAGTTTTGGTGTGATTTGACTACTTTGCCACTCCCTGTAGTTGCTGTATTTCTGGGGTGTAGGGTTGATTGGTATGATTCTCAATGCATTTTCATGTCATTTATGCCATATTATGGTTTTTAGAGGCTTTAAGAGCCTTATTATGGACTTCTGTGATTATTTTTTAATCAGTGTGACGGATGTTAAACAGACTGCACCAACAAATTTTGAACATTGAATTCTAGGGTGGTAACATATTTGGTCTAGTTTTATGACTTTTAAATCGCATTTCGATCTTTGGTTTGGAAAATTCTGGTTTTGGATTTCTAGGGTCAACATTGTGAAAACAACGTCCTTTTAAAATTTTCATATCTCCATTAAGTTTGTAGCGTCAAAAGTAGTGTGGTTACATAGTTTGTTTGCATATACGGGATTCCAAATTGAATCTCAGGGATGTGGCGGAGACTTGGAAGATTTCCAAGTTCTCAGTTGTTATCTGGTGTAGCGGTGATCGCCAGCCAAAGGCCGCGGCATGGTACCTTTAGCAGGCAAGATGTGGGATCCCAGTTCCCTTGTGCAGCCACAAGATGAGGCAATCACACACCTCAGGGCCGTGATAGTGACTCGCAAGAGCCTGGGTATAAATTGAGCCTTTTACTTTTATTTTTGGCATTATTCATCTTCCCTCTTAAGAGATACACTCTAAAATAGTGTAAAAATATGAAATTAAATCTTACTTATGATTGGAAGGCTATGGTAACGTTTATTTTTGTGATTATCATCCAGTTTAAGGTAAGAATTCACCTTTTTCTTGGTGAAATTTCTTGAGTTATTGCTCAAAATCCCAATAACCTTAGGGCTTGATTTTAGCCCCAATTTCAACACTTTTTCACTTGAATAATGTTCCTAATCCTATAACTACTAGTTTTTCCTTAATTCACCTTCAAAACAAACTCAACTCTTATTTTTAAATGGATTTCAAAGATTTTATCCAACAAAGTCTAAAAATAGTTTCTTTGTTTTGGACCTTATTTTAAACTCGTTTTTGCTTGAATTTTCAGTTGTAGACTTCTAAAAACATGAGGAACATATTTTTGAAATAAAATTATGATTTTGTCCTTTTTTTAAAACTATTTTGAGGGTTTGTTTTGACCTTAATTCGAAACTAAGCAGTATGGATGTCATTTGCTTCCTTTTGATGTGTAGATTGAATATTTTGATCCTTTAGTAGATTTGAACCATTCATGAGGTGTAAGGCTTTTGGGTTGAAGTGTAGCAGACCAGTTTCGACATTCTAGGTAGGTTATGGCTTAACTCTTTCAGACTGGGCTAGGTGGTTAATTTATATGTAAAATGCATGTTAAAGGATGGGAACTAATCATAAATTCATCTATCTTAATGTGTTGACCCCACGTGGGGGCCTATATATGGTATAATTATTGGTTTTAGATATTATATGATATGTGTTCTTTATCACATCTTGGTTTCTAAATTGGTTAAAGGTGAGGAATGGTTCCTCTTGTATCTTTGTTTTCTTACTTAGTTAGAGGTCGGAATGAAAGTGTTGGGGAGTAAATCATGCTTGGGATATGTGATGATCTTCTTATCTTAGTGTGTATTCTTATCTTCTATTTTGGTTGGGGGAAAGTTTAATGTGTGTTAAGGTGTTATCTCATGATTGTCCTTAACCTTACTCGTTATTTGAGGATGAATAATCCTAGTGCGGGAGAATGAAACACCCCAAGTCTTGGACCCTTGCAAAATTTTCCAAGGTTTTGGACCTTTTGACTTGGTACGACACAAGTGTACCAATCGTACACTTAAATATGACTTACGGGGTGTCCTAATGGTTCAATCATACCATAGGCAGCATAGTTGTCTTTGCTACTGTGCAAGATATTACTCACTAGGGTACGAGTCATATAGGAGCATACAGGTGGTGTAGTGTAAGCCGTATGGGGCATGATTATCTAGGTCTTATGGAGTCTGCCCTAGTTACGAATGGTAGATATGATTGGTGGTGTCATTCATACCTCTAGGTATGAGTTAAGGAGGTGGAGTCGTATATAAACCAGTAGGTAAGGTCATATCAAGGTTTAGGTATGAGTTGGGGTACCACTCGTACCCTAGGGTATGGGTGATAAGGGGGAGTCGTACCCCTGGACGTGACTTGTTTTAAATTTTCATCCAAGGTTAGTTTGGATATTTCCTACTTCAAAAACCTTATGTCATCACGTTATATAACCTTTGGTGGCCTTCCATAATACTTGTTAAAGGATTAAAGCACCTCAAATACTCTCTCGAAGATTGGAGGCTAAGGTTTCTTCATGTATTCTTCAAAGGGCTCAAAAGTCAAGATTTCTTCCATAAATCTTCATGTATAAGGAATGTACTCCTTCCCTCATTGTTATTTCTAACTAAAGATGTGTATTACAAATCATGAATTGGGGTTTTCGAAATATATGTCGAGGGCTTTGATGAATATGGTTTGGTATTAGTTTAAACTATATTTTTACATGTTTTTGGTAATGGTTTGCATATGTGGTTATTGGTCAGTTATGGTTCAACAAATGGATCTTGAGTAACCCTAATTATGGTGGTTTATGCATTGATTTTGGTCTTGGTAAAGGTATGCCCTCGACATGTTTGATAAAATGCTTCAAAGAATATTTTACTCTATTGTTGAAATTTCATTGGGACTCTTGCATGGTTTGGTTTGGTAATGGAACTCTAAATGATTTTGGATGGTTTTGCATAGTTTAAATGGTTTAAATGATATAAATTCTTTAAATGCTTGGTATGGTCTAAAATGGTTTGGAATGGTTTAAAGAATAAAGGTTTTAGTGGTCATGGTTGATCTATTTTGAAAACCTTACGGGAAACAAGGAAATCCCTCAAGTGGATGCATTAATGGAATTGGTTTAAATGGTTTGGAAAGGTAAAAGACTAATTGGTTATGCTACATGAAAGTCTCTCAAGTGGTTTAATATGGTAAATAGAAGAGCACTTGAAAGTCCCTTTAAACCTACAAATGGTTGGCTATGGATGATACTTGCAAGTAACGGTTGGTATGATGATGTTAATATCAATGGCCTTGGTTAAGTAATGGATAATGGTTTGGTTATTTGGAAATTGGTTTTAATTAGGCAATAATGGCGGAGGTGTATCTAAGCCGTGGAAGTGGATGTCCGGGGGGGACCAAAAATAAAAACTCATATTAGCCGATATGAGGTTGGTCTTGGTGACCGTGTACATGATGTCACACTTTATTTTAGCGATGTACTAATCATCCCCTAGGATATTTCCCTGGTCATGTGGCTACACGCACTGGTCCATTTCAGCAAGAGGAGCTAAACCCATATAGCCCGTGGGTGGTTTAGGATGACAAAAATACACAACCCAGGTAAAGGTTTTAAAGGGATGCTAAACCCAGTCCCTTTTTCACGGCATGGTTATATGTATATATATATGTTTAGTTGTGTGCATATAAATTATTTTACTTGGTCTTATAAATGGCATTATTTTATCCTTATCCTAAGTATATGCTAGTGTTCACCCACTAACCTGTCTACTAGCTATTGTATACCTATGTTATGCAGGGACCGACCATTCTACTTCTCCTTCTTAGTGATCGGATTTAGGGAAATTCAATGTTGGATTAAAGTGGTGATCTTCCATAGTTCGGAAGGCATCTATTTCATGTCATGGTTTATTTTTCATGTCTCTTGCCTTTCATAGACTATGGTTTTTGGCTATGGTCGGGGGCATGTCCCGACTAGGTACTCTTTGGTTGGTCTAGATGCTTTGTATGGACAACTGTGGTCTTGGGCATGGTATTGATGATTTATCTTATATATACATACATATATTGGATTATTATAATTTGTTTTAGTTATTGGTTTCTGCATTAGTTTGGCTGGTTATTAGGTGGTCGGACTTGATTGGGTTGGTCTCAGTTTTAGACCTTTCCCAAAGTCTCCACATAGTTGGATACGTTATCTTGTTATATGTTTGGAGATCAATCGACTCAACCTACTTGGGCTTAGGATTGCCCATTATGATACGGCCTCAATTTGGGTCGTGTCACTGCAGCTGCCTAAAATTATAAATATCATCCTTGAGCTGCAATACCATAGATGGAGGAAAGAACATATTCAATAATTACCTGTACAACTCATGCCATGCAGTGATAGATTCTTTTAGTAGTTCCCCTAGCCATAAAGATGTTTCTCTAGTAAGTGAGAAAGGGAACAATCTCAGACTAAATGCCTTCTGATCTACCCCAGGAATGGTATATGAAGTGCAGACCCACGTAAAATTTACCAGATGCATGTTTGCATCATTTGTAGGAAACCCCACAAACACAGCCTTCAAGTATAAAAGCTGGATCATAGCACTAGAGATATTAAAATTTACATCAGATGTAAGACAGGAGGAATAATACTCCAGTCTCTGCCGGTTCAACATACCCCATATCCTCTTCATCATCCTTAATGGCTACAAATACTGATATGTTGGGATCACTTGAGCATAGCCACCTCTAATCATGTTTTGATTTTCACTGAGTGTTGCTTTGTGGTCTACTTTCTACCTCTACACAGCTAACTCTGCCTCCCGATCTATGCGCTGAGCATCCTCTTCCCTTCTCTTATTAGCATCTTGTGCGAACAATACCCCTGTATGTTGGTCAACAATATCCTGAACTCCTTCTGAAGGAGAGGGAGGCAACTGGTGTTCATCATCACAAACTCTTTCAAAAAGATTCTCTCTTCGATTTTATCATCCTACTAGGGGTTTATAGGATCCTCTTTGGATTTGGTGTCAGTGGGAGTAAGGGATTGCCTCTACTCCGGGTGCTAGGCATACACTGGTGTACACCCAAATAAGAACAAAAATAAAAAGACCCAAAAACTGCAACAACCTTATTACAAATCAACATCGTATTCCCTGACAATGGTACCAAAATTTGATAAAGCCCAAGCTATACCTTCACTCTAAAGATTATGTGATTCTTGTCAAATATAGTAATACAACAAAGGTTGGGGTTGAATCCCAATGGAATACATGGAATTGTGGCTCTCAGATGTTGTAATCGATGGGAAAAAATTGGAAAAGTAAATGAGGGAATTTAAGTAGCAATATCGAACAATTAGCTAATACTAACTTCGGTTGTAATCACTCATAGGTGAACACTGCGATTGTTTTCCCTTGGATTCTCAACTCCGTAGGCTTATCGTGCTTTATTAAACAAACTACATACCTTGCATGTAGAATCTGATAAGTTATATACCATCAACAGTCTTTTGGATGAGCTGGTGGATTTTACCCCTTACTTTTTGAGTCCTGGGATGTCGCCTTACTAGCCATTATCTTGATCCCAGTTTACTATTACCTTTTGAGTCTCTAGTTATTAGATGATAGCTAACCATCTTACTTAGATAATACCTCGTAGCGTGCATCGACAGTTAAACTTCAAATTACTGTTGTAATTATCTTTTCCTAGTCATTAATCTTTTTTTGGAGTAAGTAGCAATAATCTAGGCAGGATCCTAACATTAGCAACTGCTAAGATATCTATTAAATTAAAGATAATACAATGCATACATGGGTATTGGTTTAAAACAACAATAGCACTTTTCCTACTTCATTAATTTGCAAGGGTTTCCATAACCCTAGCTAAGGGTTTCCATAACCCTAGCTAAGGGTTTTTAGCCGCTCATGCTTGTGAAAGCATCAGTAACATTCATGATTGAAATCATAAGATGAATCACACTAATCAAAACTAGAAAACCCAAAACTTTAATTGAATTAATCAACTGAAATTAATCCAAGAGAATTTCAAGAACAAAATCAAATCTCTGAATCAAAATATATTTGTAAGTATCAAAAGTGCATAAATTCTACTAAAAACACATAAGGGGTATTTATATTACATAAGAAAACCCTAAAATCAAAGCCCGAAATGAAAAGGACAAAAAGGGTCGGTGGCCATCATTTATGTCCACATGCGGCCTGGCCTTGGGCGCATGTAGAAACCTACAAGTGCCAAAAAAATTCATGTAGCATCTGCTACCTGGATTTTGGACTTTTGGCATGTACCTTACCCACATACGATCCACATATTGACATAGGTAAGTGTGAAAAGTTATTTTTCAACTCTTTCACTCTCTGGATCTTCAATTATGATACTTACCTTAGTCTTATACAGACCACATATGGCATATGGTCCACATGTAGACATAGGTAAGTGGCAGGCCTTATAATACTTGCAACCAAGCTTCAAATCTTTAACTTTCATCACATGTTTTGCTCACATACATTAGAAAAGTGTCGTGAATACCCAAAATTGAACAAGTAAGTAGCCTAAAACTCCATTTTTCATCTTTTCACGAACTTAGCATCCAAAACTTAATTTCCTATAAAACATACCCAAAAATACATCATATCTATCAAAACAACCTAAGAAACTTGCATATTTTCATAGTTTTAAGCGTTGAAAGTGCTATATTTCTATAGAAAATTAGCCATAAAGGTTTATTTGTGTGTTATGAGATGGCCATTAGGCTAAGGACTGTCCCTGTCGTGTGATTAGAGTTACTCCTATTTTAGCTATGAGAGGTAGAGGTTATACCAGAGATGTGAGGGACAGAGGTAGTGGATCCCATAGTGGTGGTCATAGGGCTACTCAGCCGGTTGGTGGTTGTGTATAGTGCTATGTTATACTAGCTTGACTTGAGGTAGAGGCTTCAGATATTGTGATCACAAATGTCATCCCCGTTTGTTTCAGATTTATATTTATGTTATTTGATCTCGGGTTGACTTTCTCCTATGTGTCTACATATTTTACTTTAGGTTTTGATTCTGTTAGTAAGCCTCTTGTTATGTTTATTCATGTATCTACCCTTGTAGGAGATTTTTAGTGATGGATTGGGTGTACCGATCTTATATTATGACTTTTGTTGGGCATAAGACTTGGGTAGATTTGCTTGTGGTAGATATGGTTGATTTCATCGTTATTTTAGGTATGGATTGGTTGGATCCTTATATGTTGTCCTAGATTATTTTTCTAAGATCGTGACTTTAGCTTCGTCAAGTGTACTGGGGATAGCTTGGAAAAGTGTGCATCATTCAGGTTCTAAGAGGATTATATCTTATATTTAGTCTCGTAGATTGGTTGAGAGGGGATGTTTATCTTATTTGGCTCATATTCATGATATTAGTGTTATTTCACCCCTTTCTTGAATTTTGTTCATGTTGCACATGAGTTTATGGATATGTTCCCTATGGATTTATCAGGTATGCCTCCGAATCGTGATATTGATTTTTCTATTAATGTTGATCCAGGTACATAGCCCATTTTTATTCCTCCCTATAGGATGGACCCAACCGAGTTGAAAAACTTAAAGGATTAGTGCAAGAGTTGTTGGATAAGGGATTTATTTGACCTAGTGTATCACCTTGGGGTACGTCTGTCTTGTTTGTAAAGAATAAAGATGGGTTTATGCATATGTGTATTGATTATCGGCAATTAAACAAGGTGACGGTTAAGAATAAGTATCTTCTTCCTCGTATTGATGATTTATTTGATCAACTTTAGGGTGTTGCAGTATTTTTAAAGATTGATTTGAGATTCAATTATCACTATTTAAGGATTAGAGCTTTAGATATTCCAAAGATAGCTTTTTGGATTTGATATGGTCATTGTAATTTCTTAGTTATGTCATTTAGGTTGACTAATGCCCCAGCTGCATTTATGGAGTTGATGAATTGGGTTTTCAACCGTATCTCAACTCCTTTATTATTGTATTTATAAATGATATCTTGGTCCATCACAAGAGTTAAGCTGAGAATGAGGAGCATTCGCAGATTGTGCTTTAGAGTTTAAAGGATGAGAAGTTGTATGCCAGGTTCTCCAAGTGTGAGTTTTGGTTGGACTATGTTTATTTCTTGGGTCACGTAGTGACTAAGGAAGGTATTATGGTTGATCCGACCAAGGTGAAAGCTATTAGTGATTGGGCTAGACCTATTTCGTCCATCGGGATTCAGAGTTTTGTCGGCTTATTATCAGTGTTTTGTTGAGGGTTGCTCATTCATTCCAACTCCATTGACCAAGTTGACTCAAAAGAAAATTTCTTTCCAGTGGTCCAATGCCTATGAGGAGAGCTTTCAAATGCTCAAGGATTTATTTACTTCAGCTTCTGTCTTGATTTTTCCCAAAGAGGGTGTGGGTTTCACTATCTTTTATGAGGCTTTAGGTATTATGTTAATGCAGAAGGGTAAGGTGATTACATATGCTTTTAGTCAATTCAAGCCCCATAAGAAGAATTACCCTACCTATAATTTAGAGTTGTGTGCAGTTGTCATTGCTTTAAATTTATGGAGGCACTACTTGTATGGAGTCTGTTGTGAGATTTTCTTAGATTATCATATCTTTAAGTACTTCTTCACCTAGCTAGATATTAATATAAGGCAATGTTGCTAGCTTGAGTTACTTATGGATTATGACTTGACTATTCTCTATCATCCGAGCAAGTCTAATATGGTTGCAGATGCCCTGAGATCGATATCGACTAGCATAGGTAGCTTGGCGCATCTTTTGACCCAGGATAGGCCTTTAGCCCAAGAGGTTCATTTTTTAGCTAACCAGATGGTTAGGCTTGATATTTTGACACTTGGGTGTGTTTTGGCATTTGTCGAGGCTAGGTATTCTTTGATAGAGCAGATTCAAGCTCATCAGTTTGATGATTTAGGATTAAGATCGATTCAAGATAAATGTTGAGTGGTGAGGCTAAGGAAGCCTCACTTAATTCTGATGGAGTTTTAAGGGTTGGAGGCCGAGTTTGTGTGCTGAGAGTGGGTGATTGGATTGGATTAATTTTGGAGGAGGCTCACTTTTCCACACATTTCATCCATTAGGGAGTGACTAAGATGTATCGTAATTTAAGGCAACATTATTGGTGAGGTAGTTAAGAAAGGATGTAGTGGATTTTATAGCTCATTATCTTTATTGCCAAGAGGTAAAGGTTGAGCATTTGAGGCCTAGTGGATTATTTTAATGGTTACCCATTCCTTAGTAGAAGTGGAAATGTATCACTATGGATTTTGTGACTGGGCTGCCTCGCACTTCCATGGATATGATAGTGTTTGGGTTATCATAGAGTGATTCCCCAAGTCTTCCCATTTCTTTTTGGTGTAGGTCTCCTTTAGTGCTGAGAGGTTGGCCCATAACTATATTTTTGAGATTATGCGACTTCACGGTGTGTTGGTATCTATTAGATCAGATCGAGACTCTGTGTTCACTTTTTATTTTTGGAAGACTTTTTAGGATGATTTGGGTACACGAATTGACCTTCGCACAACATTTCACCTCCAAACTGATGGTCAGTTAGAGCGGACTATCCAGGTTTTAGAAGATATACTCCACGCGTATGTGACAGCTTATAGTGCCTAGTGAGAGTAACATTTGGCTTTAGCAGAGTTTGCATATAATAATAGCTATCATTCCAGTATCGAATGGCTTTTTTTGAGGCCTTGAATGATAGGCAATGTTGCTCTCCAATTGGTTGGTTTAATGTTTCTGAGGCTACGCCTCAAGGTCCAAACTTGCTTCGTGAGTCTTTGGATAGAGTTTGGATCATTCAGGATAGACTTCGAGTGGTACAGAGTAGGCAAAAGTATTATATTAATCGTAGACTTCGTGCCTTGAGATTTGGTGTTAGTGATCGTGTTTTCCTTGAGTTTTACCCATAAAAGGTGTAATGAGGTTTGGGAGGTGGGGTAATCTTAGCCTCAGGTATATTGGTCCATTTGAGATTCTTCGGACTGTTGGTGATGTGGCTTATGAGTTAGCTTTGGGCTTAGTTTTATCAATTGTTCATTCAGTTTTTCATGTTTCTATGCTTTGCCGTCATATACCTGATGAGTCTCATGTCATTCATTGGGAGTCAATTTAGTTCGATGAGCGGTTGTCTTTCATTGAGGAGATGGTCTTTATTTTGGCCAGAGATGTTAGACGGTTGCGCTCTAGAGTTATCCTGGTAGTTAAGGTTTAATGGCGACATTGACTTGTGGATGAGGCTACTTGGGAGGTCGAGTCTGACATGTGTAGTTCTTATCCCCATTTCTTTGTTGATTCAGGTATTTCTTTGCCTTAGTTTGAGGATGAACCATATTTTTAGTGGTGGGTGATGTAACAACCTAAATTTTTAATGTTATATGTGAAAAATGAGTTTTTGTGTGACTTGATTATTTTGCCCCTCTCCATAGTTACATTGTGGTATTTCTGGGGTGTGGGATTGTTTGGCACTATTCCTAATGTATTTTGGTGCCATTTGTGCGATATTATGAGTTTTTAGGAGGCTTCAAGAGCATTATAATAGAGTTCTGTGGTTATCTCTTGATTCGTGTGACGGATGGCTAAATGGACTGCGCTAGCAGATCCAGAATGTTGATCTTAGGGTGGTAGCATATTTGATCTGGTTTTATAACTTTTAAATCTCATTTTGATCCTCGATTTTAAAAATTATGATTTAAGATTTTGGGAGTCA
Source organism: Capsicum annuum (assembly GCF_002878395.1). NCBI lineage: Eukaryota > Viridiplantae > Streptophyta > Magnoliopsida > Solanales > Solanaceae > Capsicum > Capsicum annuum. Next base: position 79,230,392 of record NC_061120.1, on the reverse strand, counting down.
ACTTTGTGAAAATAACGTCCTTTTAAAATTATGATATCGCTATTGAGTCTGAAGCGTCGAATTTAGTGTGGCTACATAGTCTGTTTGCATATACGAAATTCCAAATGAATAACAGGGACGTGGTGGAGACTTGGAATATTCCAAGTTTCTCAGTTGTCATCTGGTATGGCGGCGATCGCCAGCCAAGGGCCGCGATCGCGACGCACTTGGCAGGTAAGATGTACAATCGCGAAGGGCAGGGTATGATCAGACTTTCCTTGTGCATCCACTCGGGATTGCACATCTCGGGGTCATGATAACGACTCCTGAGAACCTGGGTTGGGTATAACTTGAGCCTTTTTCCTCGATATTGGGCATTATTCATCTTCTCCCTTGAGAGCTAAACCCTAAATATTGTGAAAGCATAAAATTGAAGTTTATTGGTGATTGGGAGGCTAGGGTAACATTTATTTTCGTGATTATCATCTGATTTAAGGTAATAATTCACCCTTTTCTTGGTGAAATTTCTTGAGTTATTGCTCAAAACCCCAAAAACCATAGGCTTGATTTTAGCCCCAATTTCAACACCTTTTCACTTGAATAATATTCCTAATCCTATAACAACTAGTTTTTCCTCAATTCCACCTTCAAAATAATCTCGATTCTTGATTTTAAATGGATTTCAAAGATTTTACCCAGTAAAGTTTTAAAATATTTTTTTTTTAGATTTGGACGTTATTTTTAACTCATTTTTGCTTTTAGTTGTAGACTCCTAAAAGTATAGGGAACATATTTTTGAAATAAAGTTATGATTTTGCCCTTCTTTTTCATAAATCCATTTCGGTGGTTTGTTTTGACCTTGATTCAAAATTAGGCAATACGGATGTCGTTGGCTTTTTTTTTTATGCATAGATTCTATATTTTGATGTTTTAGTTAATTTTAGGTCTGTTTGTGAGGTGTAAGGCTTTGGAATTGAAGTGTAGCAAATCAATTTCGGTATTCATGGTAGGTTATGTCTTAACCCTTTTAGACAGGGTTGTGTGGTTAATTTATATACAAAATGCATGTTAAGGAGATGGGAACTAATCATGAATTTATCTATCTTAATGTGTTAAGCCTGTGGGGGGCTATATATGGTATAATTATTAGTTTAGAGACATTATGTTATACATGTGACCGCGTGGGTTCTTTTGTGAAATTGATAGCCTTATACACATGTGAATAATTGTATCTTATTGATGAAAAAATGTGTTGTGGTACCATTTGTGTATTATGATGTATTCATACTTTATTGGCATATAAAACATGTGGAAATTCATGGATGTTGGAAATAATGAGTGGATATTGGCTCATGTGGTTGTAGAAATGTATCATTGTTATTGGTTGTGGAAATACTCAATATGATTGATTGTGATCATTACATCCTCATATTATACTCATTTATGAAACATTAGTACAATCGTGGCAGCACTTGAGAAACACTGGCAACACCTTTTTAAAACCCTTTCTGAGGGATGTGTCTGGGAGGAGATATTGTGATACCTTATAAAACCCTCCTCTAGGGATGTGTTCGGGAGGAGATATGATATATGGATTGTATACGGGTTGATGAACTCCCCATGGGTCCTACATTGGAAAGTTTTAGCTCTGTTGGTGTATACTGAGACTGTGCGATAGTATAGAATGTTGTGCGACAGCCTCGTGCATTGTCGTCGTCATCATCATCATCATCATCATCATTCTTATTGTATTTACTTCATTATGCTTATGATGTGATTGGATTTCTATTTTGAATTGTTACTTATCTAATTGTTCTCTCTTCGATTGTATTTCTATTTTGAATTGTTACTTATCTAATTGCTCTCTCTTCCTACACTTGTACTTGATGATCTTGTGTATATATATTGCCCTTCTTTATTCTACTTGTATATGTTATATCGTATACTTATGATCCTTTCTAGTTTGTTGCAATATATGTGATATTATAGAACTGTTAGTTCAAGCAGTGTGGGCTACATTTTGGGACATTTTCTGATTGTAGAAGGCATGCCCTTAGTGAGTATTTTGTATGTCTTATTTTCTACTTTGCTCGATCGACCTATGATACCTATTAAGTATAAGTAGACCATACTCACTCTTACTGTACCCTTCTGGTGCAGATTCAGGTTCGGGTGTGCCCCACATTGCTTGACTCGAGAGATTATTGGAGCTTTCAAGGTAGTGGATGAGTTTCAATCATCTGGATGTCTTCTACTATCTCTCTTTATTATTAGGCTATTTCCTTACTAGTTTTCAGAGACAGGGTTGTATCTATTGGATTTCTTATGTATTTTATTTGGATTAGAGTTGTACTAGATATGTTCTTATGTTGTTGACATCAGGTTTTGAAAGTTATGGCTTTATTGTTGGTTATATTTCTTTTTGTTCTTATTATACTTGTATGGTTCGACTTCATCCTAGAAACCTTAACTTGGGGTCATTATTGTTTTTTTCCCTTATGTATCAGTTTAGGTAATAGGCTTACTTGTCAAGATTCGCCATGACAAGTGCCATCATGACCCTTGTTCTTGGGTCGTGACACAAGTTTGTAGATTGAGGACAAAGTTTATAGCTTTGGTGAAGGTTCTTTAGAGGAACCAAAATGTCGAAGAAGCTACATGGGAAGCTGAAGAACATATGAAGGCCAAGTAGCCGTTCTTATTCCCAACGTTAGATGAAAATGCTTTAGGTATGCTTTTCATTCTCCTTCTTTTTGTATTTCGAATTTGTCCTTGAATTCTATTGTGTTATTTATATTGTTATGCTAAAAATATCCAAACTTCTCATTTGGGGACGAATGATCAGAAGGGGGAGATAATATAAGACCCCGCAAAATTTCAACAAATTTTTTTTTGACCTCCCACATGCGTGACATTAATTTTTGACTTGAATTATGTTTATGGATGTTAAAAGGGTGTTTTAGAAATGTTTCAGAATTTTTGGAAGGGGTTCGAAGTTATTTTGGGACTCTGAGGTAGTGAGCCTCTGCGATAAAGGCATGCCATAGAGGTTAACCCCTGTGATAAGGGTGTGGCACGGAGGCTACTCTCCGCAATAGCGGCATGCCACACCACTATGTTAAATTCATCCAATTTTATTTTTTCACTTGGGGTTGAGGGGTTTTTGGTCTTTTTACCCCTTGTACTACTTTTAAGCACCCAATAGGCCTTTTCCTTTTAGCTTTCAAAGATCAAAATCATTCTTTTTCCTTTTTAACTCAAAATTCAAGAAAGCTCAAGGGTTTTACAGAGAATTCAACATCAAGCTCCAAACTTTGATTTCTCTTTGATTACCTTTGTATTTCAACACGTTGCTCATCGCTAATTTGTATTTTTATATTTTGACATTTATTTTATCAATATTCATGTGTTTTAAATGATGGGTTTGAAATTGGATTGGGAGTTTTTTATTGTGATTACTTGAATTGCTTTTTCCATGGTTTAAATGGATTATTCATGCTTTAATTTATGGTTTTTAGGACTGAATTAGTGCATTGTTTTAATGGTTGAAATGGGGGACATAGGTTTCCCCAAATTGAATGAATTTGACTTAATAATGACATTAACCTCAACCCACTTTGTAAACTTGGTTTTGAGCATGGATAATTGTATGGTTTTACATGTTTTTGAACTTGCATTGCAATAAAGAATAAATGGATAAAAAATGGATTTGGATGGCCTTGGTGGCCTTGGCTTGGATCTTTAAATAGAATTTGAGAGTCAGTTTGGTTACATGGACTAATTTGGTATAATTGAATTAGCTTACAAGCATATTGGTATGACGATACCATCTTGGTAAATGCCTTAATTAATGACTCATGCGTTAATGGTTGGTTTATCTGCAACTATTTTAATTTGGGCTTAAAGCGAATTGTGTAGCTCACCATGAAGGTTCAGGTCCCTGGGGAGTCAACACTGAAAATCACGTTTGTCAGCATTGGGGGTATATGTGACCATGTGCTTGATGCACACATTATATATATATGTATATATATTAGCCTTTCCTCGATTTTTCCTTAGTTCGTGTGGGTAACACGCACTGGGGACCTTTCAGCAGGGGAAGCCGGACCCAATAGCCCATGGGTGCCTTTAGGATGGAGCGAGCTACATAGTTCAGGTTAATACTTTAAACTCTTATGTTCATGACCCTTATCCATATCCCGACATCCTATATATATATATATATATATATATCAGGGTTCAGGGTTCATATATATATATATATATATGAATGTGGTCCATATGGTTTATGATTGGATTCTGGTAATTGCATTATTTTATCTCTACCCTTGAGTTACATGCCAGTGCTCGCCCCACTGCCCGTCCCTAGACGCTACCCCATTTTATCATAGTCGGGGGCATGTCCCGACTTGATTTGGTATTCTGGGTTTAGAATCTATTTTTATTATATAGTTTGGTTGTCTTCCATTGTTTACTTTTATTGTGCTTTGCAGGTCAGGATAAGGGGGTGGTCTCGGCCCACGGTGGGCTTAAGATACCCGTTACGACTAGCCCCTGATTCGGATCGTAACAGGAAGGTTAGAAATTGTTTGGATTGACTATTGGATCGTAAAAATATGTCATGGACCAAATAATATGATCGTGCATTGCACATATGAGCCTCCTATTTGGACCCCACACTATGGAGCACATTTTGAAGAGCCACTTATTGGCCTACATGATAAGGGGTGTGACGCGAATGACACACTTATGCATTGGAGTGTAAGGTGAGTAGCTCCTCTCCTATGCATGAAATTTTATTTTTCTCTTTTAACTTAAGGGCAATCTCATCCTTTTGCCCATATTTAACTTCCTCAAATTCAATTTTAATTCTAAATTTGTTTCAAAACAATTAGAATCATCTAAAATTTATCATTCATATTTTCTCCCAAAACTCAGAACTCAAAAAAGATTTATTTTTTCAATTCCCAAGCTCTGAAGGCTTCAAGTTCAAGAATTTCCCCAAGATTCTTCTATTTTTAGGTATGTAGGATTTTAATGAGGGTCCTCTTTCATCCCCATATCCAAAACTCATTAATTTTTAGTGAATTTAAGTTTATGGTTAGGGTTTATAACCCACTTCCAGATTCATCGTTTTATGAAACAAATTTCATAATATTTTGAAAATTTTACTTGTGATTATGATATTTATGAATTTTATATTTAGTTTTAAGCTTAGCGAGGTTTCCTTCTTGCCCTTTTTGTTCTTGATATAATTTTTATCTATTGCTTTCTTAAAATTTACATTTCAATTATGATTTTAGAATCTTTATGACATTATGGACTTCTAAGAAACTAGAATGAATTCAAAGAAGGGTGAATTACATGATAGCTTTGAAACACAAATTTTATTAAAAATTCAAAGTTTACATATGAATGGACATGATTTAAGTATGACGTGAGCATATAATTATACAAACTGTTTTGAAAGTATTATTTAGTGCCGAGAGAAAAAGACATCAAATAAACTCAAGTTTTATAACTACGTAGCTAGTGTAGGTTTTTGTCCCCTCTTAGATATAAATTCAGGATACTTATGTTTTGATTCTTAAGAACAGTTAGAACAACCTTTTTTAGTATGGGTGTATGACACTGGACTTCATGATATTCACATGGTTTATGTCAATTATAAGAAACTCCCACCTAAAAGACTTAACTCCATTTTATAATTTACATGATATAATCCTTATATGACTTCACATAGTATGATTTTTTATTATGAATTGGTTACAGAAAATCATTAATTATAACCATTAACTGAAATTCACATTCTTAGCCTTTTCTTTTAATTATGTCGAAATTGTGGTTTCAATTATTTAATTTTGTTCTCACATGGTCAGTACCATCTCTGTACTGATTGCATGCATTTTTTTGTGCTATATTTTCCTTGATGTAGATACGGTCAATCGTTTTAGACTCATGAAAAGATATTAGCAGTTCAGATTGAAGTAGTTGGCGGGTCCTCCTTATTTGAGGACCTAGTTTAGTTGTTCTTTTCTTCATTTCAGACATTGTTTTATAGGTAGCTGGGGGTGTGTCCTGACATATTGTTTTACTTATACTTAGAGGCTTGACAGATATTAGAGTATGACTTAGAACTTCAAGTTATGATTTCAGTTACAGCTCCTGCTTTGTGTCATTATTGTGCTTAGATATGCTATGTCAAGAATTAACTTGGGATCACTTATGATTCTAAGCACCGTGTCTCATTCAAAATGTAGACTTAAATTGTGATACATAATCTTCAAAGCCATCCACCTCTAACAACCACGTTAAAACCATTCTCACATTAATCATCAACTATCACATTAAAATCATCACTGTCAGACGTTATTGTGTGTTTCATCTAACAAGAAGTTCTTAAAAAAAAATTAACAAAAATTTCTCTAATGTTCTACTAATATTTTCTTAATAGTTCACCTGTATTTGATATTTACTAATTTTTAGATAAAATTAGATTATACACATTTAGATGTTGAGAAAAAACAAATAATTTTAATTTTTTAATATATAAATTTGGAAATAATATTTGTATTATCAAATATATATTCAGATTGAGACATCTTAATCTTAAAATTCAGATGCCCAAACTATCCTTCACCCAACCACAGTCCATAGCTCCTTAACACAACTTTGCAATAAATTAACTATAGTTAATCAATAAGTCCAACTATAAATTAAACAAATACTAGTTCATTTTAGATATCCTTACAACTCATTCCACTTCTCTCTTTTTGCCGCAAATCTTAGATCTCCCGCAACCCTTTTCTCATAATAAGGAAAACAACAAAAACTTTTCTTATTGAATAAAAAGGGTTTTTTAAAGAAAACTCAAAGGGCAAGAAAAGAAGTACAAGAATTGACAATAGAGAAACAAGGATGTCACCCCACAACACACCCCACACCCTGTCCTTCCAATAAGGTATGTTCTGGTAGATCTTTTCTCTTTTCCCCAATTTCTTTTTACAATTTCATTATCCACTAAATAATGGGACTGTTCCTGTTCAACAATTCAACCCCCACCCCCTACGCCCACTCCTTTGACCTATGTCTTTGTCCCCCCCCCCCCCCTCTCCTCTATCAACAAGGAAATGGTCTTTATTTATTTGGGGTCCAAATATTTTATCTTAGGTACCTAAATTGTGTTGTCCCGATAAAATTAATCGACCCATTAATGTCCGTTTCTTTAATGACATCTGGAGAGTGCTGGCTATGAATTCACCTAATTCAATAATTTCAATAAATTCTATATGTACATTAAAGGTCAATAATAAGATTCGAATTTCGAACCCAGTTAGCACATTTTTGAATCATTGCAACATCTAAATAAATGATCTGAAATTGATTCTTAATAAATAACTCTTTCACAAAGAAATTGATTCTTAATAAATAACCCTTTCACAAACTATGTAAAAAATTACATTTTTTTGCTTGTATGTGTTTTTCTGGGTTTTTGTATGTACAAGATACTACTCCAGTTTGTTTTGATTTGGCATGTCAATGGCAGGATTATCGGAGAAAATTGATGGGTCAGGTCTGAAAATCATAGGAATACCAGAAAAAATATTGAACCATGACCCTTTCTTTAATTGTTTACGATGGTTGAAACATTTTTTGAAGATTGAAAAAGATAATTGTAACTTGAAACTGTTAAAAGTTGATTTGCCCGCTGCCTCTATTGCTCGAGGTGATTTTTTGAAATTGGGCAATGGGGTGCTGCTGTTATCAATGTGGTTAGGAGTCAGGTCCTGATTTGGTTGTAAAATTGATGTACGTTGAGTATTTGGATACATCGTTTAGAGGGGAATGAATGCAGGAAGTTGTATGATCTAACGGGTAAACTTAATGAGTGGTGATAACCCTATTTGATTAATCATTGATCAGAACGAGTGAACTGTCTTAGACGATAAAGCATAGAGCGAATTGAGAAAGTGTGGTTGGCGTTTTGTTGGGGGTTAAGATGGAGGTTGAGCTTGATTTGAGGGATATTTTAATGAAAATTTCAGATGAAAAGAACAAAGACGAGGAATATGCGAATGTTGATTTGAAGAAGAGTGAGTTTGCTGCTAAGGCTGATGATTTTGTTTTCAGTAATAGACATTCTATGAAGTTTGATGGAAAGATAAGTTTGGACCTCACTGAATGTATTGTAAAGGATGTTGATGGAAAGAACATTGTTGGTGATGATGACAAACATTTTGCGTTTGTTAGTGGAAGGCGGAGTGATGATTGTGGCACAGATGAGATTGGAGTAACGAAGTCAAGTGTGGTTAGGGAAGATGAGAACAATAGGAAGAGAAAGCGAGAATCTTACACGGACTTGCTGAGTTGGGTTACTGATGTTGCAAAAGATCCTTGTGATCCTGCCATTGGATCTTTGCCAGAAAGATCCAAGTGGAAGTCTTACGGGAATGACGTAATCTGGAAGCAGGTTCTGCTGCTGCGAGATGAAATGCTTCTGAAAAAGAGTGCTGATACAAGTGCTCAATGCTCGATATGGCGGGTACTTTATTTTTCCCCTACTTTTGGGTTTGAATATTTAACCTATGATGCATCTTATAACGTATCTCCATTTGTACTTGTCAATTCTATAACATTGTGCTTAGCATTTGCTTTCAAATATCAAAAGGCTGTATTGAACTACTTTAAGTTTTGAAAGGTTTATAGAGTGATTTTCCATGAAAAAATCATGTTGAAAGTGACAAAATGAAGAGAACAAAGAAGATCAGTGCTTGGATCTGGCACAAAGGCGGACCCATGTGTCTACGTGAAGGTGCACGTGCACTCGTTAAATTTGTAATGTATATACCTTGAGATATGAACATATATTTTATTAGGTACCCTAAGACACTAACCCAAATTGGGTGCACTGGTTGAAACGTTGCGCACTTCCTCTTTATTAGATGAGGAGACTGGGTTCGAATCTCGTTTACTGTTTTTCTTGATGTTTTTGTTTTTTATTATCTGAGAAACTTAATAAGAAGTGGATAAAACAAAGGGGCTGGCTAGTTTCGAACTAGTTACCTCATGGTGCAAAGTGGAATCAGACCATCATGCCATAGCTAAGTTACTCGGACTCTGCACTTTCGGTGCTGCACCTGTGCCGACACAACATGGGTGTGAGTGTGGGATCTGTACCTAGCTTGGTCAACTGCTTTTGGGTACTTTGACAAAAATCGATAGGGAAAGTCCAAACATATTTAATGATTTCTGTAACCAAAACAATAGAGTTAGAATATGTGTAGGAATATAGCATATAGAATCCTACTTGTATTCTAACAAATAGTTTAGGTGAAATTGAAAAAAATGGAATTTCTTGTATATAGAAATTTCTATATTAGTGCTTTTCCTTTTATCTCCTTTCAGGATTCTCCTATTATCAACTTGCTCCTCAAGTTTTCCATAATAATTCATAATTTTGGTTTTATAACTCTATTTTTGGATATTTGAATTATTTTTAGCCGAATCCCCACACTTGTATCTATACCTGAATCCATATCTCCGAATCTTAAAATTGAGATCATGAAGGATCCGAATTCTAGATCTGCACCTATATCGGACACCAGTGCCAGAGTCCGAGCTTCATAAAGAAAACTTTAGCTACATAGTCATTTAATTCATATTTATATGTTAGTATGTCAGTTTTATATTTTTGTGTTTACGAATCGGTATTGAGTGACATACTTTAATTAACTTGCATTAACTGTTGGTTGGTACTCCCGTCGTCTTCAAATATTGGATTTGCCTCTGATCCTGCACTTCATAAGTGAAAGATGATCAAATGCTAATAATCCTAAAGGGTGAAATGACGAAAATAAGATAGGTCAACAGTATACCAGATTGCTAATGTATGGATCATTTAGGCTCTGATAAAATTTTAATCAGTCTCCTTATCCGAGCAATGTAAAACAGTTTCTGAATATATGCAAGCGTTATAAATCAGTATTACAAAGACGATGCCATGGGATGGGATGTTTCACTTATCATAGGGAAGGGTGTTAGCATCAGGATTCTTTGATATTTTAAAATATAAAAAAATGAAAAACAGACTAAAATATTAAAAACTATAGAAAATGGGCACCCGAATGCACGTTTTTGGTATGTGCAGACATTGGGGTAGGGTCGGACCACAGGGTCTATTGTACGCAGTCGCACCCTTATTTTTGCAAGTGGCTTTCCACGGCTTGACCGTGATCTCTAGGTCAAATGGCAACAATTTTACAGTTACTCTAAGGCTCTCCTTTTAATGAATCGAAGAAAATACAGTAAAAAATATATAAATTTGAAAGCAAAAATTTTTCAAAATTCAATTTGCTTTTTGCACCGAAGGGTATAGCTTAGCGGTCAAGAAGTGAATCGAAAACCATTAAGTCTCAAGTTCGATTCCCATCAGAGGCAAAAATACCAAAATACCAGGTGATTTCTTCCTATCAGTCTAAGCCTTAGTGGACAGAATTACTTGTTACCTATTCTGGTGGGAAGTAGCAAGTACACCATGGCAATAGTGGAAGTGCGTGCAAGCTACGCTCGGACACCACGATTGTTTAAAAGAATTGATATGTTATCTAGGCAAAATAATATCAAAAATATCCAAATTCTTAGTTACAGAATACCATGTATACAATTTATAGGCAATTATTTAAAAGAATAACTAAAATGAAAGTTTTCAAAGGTATAAAAAGAAAACAAAATAAAGCAGAAAGTGCGGACTTGACTTTCTTGGGCTGTGCATGGTGGATAGAAGAAGGTATACATCATGCATCAAAGTACGTCAAGGTATACATCATGCGTCAAAGTACATCCCACATATTGATGTATTAGTCCCACGAGACTTTAACTCTCATGGTTGCTTCTTGGTGTTTATAGATTTGCTTGAAAGGTGAGTCCCAATTTTCCATTTTAAAACATTGCTATAAATATAGATGGGCTTAAAGAGAGTTATTATCCATGTATATAGATCTACATAAGAGATGAGCTGCAAGTGATTCAAGTAAGAAACTGCATGCTAGTATTTGCCCTTTGCCCTTTTAATTAAGGCAATTTAGCTAATTTAAGGCTGATCTCTTTCCTAGTTGGTATATTTTATCCCTTTCAAGCTGGATAAATCAATTTCTAGATAGGAAGGATTGAGGGATGTGAATTCGTGTAGAAGATTAGAAGGAAGGAGCGTCCTGTAGTAGGTAGGAGTGATTTGTTTTGTTATCCGCTAGTAGTCATAGTGCTAGTCTTGTTTTAGAGTGTTGGTGATGTTTGTTGTTTCGGATAGATCGTGTGTAGCATTACGTCGTGGTAGTCTTATTTGTGTTATTATTGTTGCGTTGATCCCTATTGTTTCTTGTTCCTATGCTATGTCGGAGGTTTATCAGAAACAATCTCTCTTTCTCACCTCTGAGCTAATGGTATGGACTGCGTACCCTAATCCTCGCAGAATCCACCGTGGGAATATACTGGGTATGTTGTTGTTGTAAGCTAGATAAGCCAATCTAAACATTTTCAAGCTTTTTTCAGTTTCCTTGCTTATTTATATTGCGTTACTTACAGGTCAGTTGTTTGTGGTGAATTTAGTAGAATGATAGTGTAAGCCGCGAACCAAATAACCAGTCCTCAACCAAGCACCCAAGGGTGTGAGATAGTGGTCAGTGAAGTGGGGGGTATGAGGTCTTAGGTTCAGATCCCATTGTATGCTAAAAAAACTAGCTGATTCTTCCTATTTTTTCCTAAGCCTTGACGGCCAGAGTTTCCCGGTACTTGTGCCGGTCAGAGATTGTAGGTACCCAATCGAATTAGTCGAGGTGCGACAAGTTGGCTCAAACACCACTATCATAAAAAATTAGAGCAGCTTAACCAATTCAGCACCTTTACATCATGAATAATATCAAGGGATGGACACTCAAATCCAATTCTCTGTTTTTTTCCACATTCCCAAAATTTATGTTGCATAACATTTTGAGCAACAAAGCAACAAGTTTGAAATGAAAAAGTAGTTGTAGCCGATTTTGAGATGTAGAGTGGAGCTTGTTAGTATTTGCTGGAAACATTAACTTCCTTAAAATGCAAATAGATGATCTAAAACAATACTAGGTGAGACAAGAATAGAAAGAATTACATAATTAGTTATATTTAATTTGATAGTGGACTAAGTTGCTCGGATTCTTCACTTCGGTGCCCCACTCATGTCGACACGACGTAGGTATGGGATCCGTATAGGATTTGTTCAACCAATTTTGGGTTCTTTGACCAAAACTGATAGAGAATTGGGGACAAATACCTATGATTTCTATAATAAAAACAAAAGCTAAGGTGAAATTGAAGAAAATGGAATAGCTTTTATGTAGAAATTTCTATGCAAGTCGTCTTCTTCTTGTCTCTTTTTTGTATTCTCGTATTGATCAATATTTTCTCAGAATACCATGTAAGTTCTCCACACAATGTCTCATAATTTAGATACATAACTGAATTTTTAGATATTTGAATTATTTTAAGCCGAATCTCTGCACCCGTATCCGTACCTGGATCCACACCCGCTTCCGAGTTGAACAACTTAGATAGTGGAAGCTAGAAAAATTAAGATAAGATGAAAAAGTGTTTTCCTAGATTAGATATTATTTATGTTATTGTCACTTCTTGTAGAAACCATGAAAATCCTCAAAAAGAGTCGAATGAAGTGATTCGTCTTTTGTGGATCTTTTGTTAAGTTGTATTTAGTGGATCTTGATAAATTCACTGGTTTTTTATTCTCTTTTTTTATGGGTAACATTAATCATATGTTATAGAACATTGATTGAGCTTAATGGTTTGGCTACTTAAAGTAATAGGTTAATAGATTAAAAAAGTTGTTTTATTTTTATTGTCTCGTGGGACATATTTGGATTTATGTGATTAAGGAGCTAGAGAAAAGGTTGACTCACTCAGACCATTTTATCTGATACAATTCACTGTTAAGAGTCAAGTTACTGATTTCCAGTTTAAGAAAGGAAAAAAGGAAAAAAAATCGGTGTAATTTCCACAGAACGCGTTATTAAACTGTTAACTGTGGTTAAACAATTATCAGTTTGAAGATTAAATGGACCGTGTAGCCTATTTTATTTGAGATGTGGGGTGGAGCTTGCCATTAGTATTTTCTGGAAACATTATAAAATGCCTTTTAAGGCAGAGTAAATGATCTAAAACAGTACCAGGTAAGATAAAAGTTGAAAGAATTTCATAGTCAGTCATATGTTATGTCATTGTGGAAGCTAAATAAAATAAGGTAGGAAGCAAAAGGGTTTGCCTAATTTAGATATTGTGCAATTGTCTCCTTTTTGAAACCATGAAATCTTAAAGGAGATAAAAAGGAATGTTGGAGTTTGGTGGGGGAGAAAGGACTATCAGTGCCACCTAATGGGGTTGATGTTGTGATATGGTTGATCAGTTAATTCATGTTTTATTGATTTTCCTTTTTGTATGTATTTAATGGATCTTGATAAATTTACTGGTTCTTGACTCTCTTCTTTTTTATGAGCTTAATATGGTTTGGTTACTTAATAGTTGTAAATAAATTGCCCATTTCTCTGAAAGAAATCAGTTCAATTGAACCTCAGTTACAGAGACAAATTTGGTTCCACGTTGTGACAATTTAATTTCTGACTGCCTATCGAGAGAGAAATTTGGTTCCACGTTGTGACCATTAAATTTCTGAGTGCATATCGAGATATGTGGCTAGTGCCATGAACCATGATGTAATTGCAAGTGCAGCCATTTATTTGGTTATTTTTCCCTTCTAATTTATGATGATTATTTTGAAACGATAACAAGTTACATAATTTTGAATAGTACAATTTACGAACAAGAATGCAGAAGCATAAATGCCCAAATTTTTTACCTATACGAAATTTCCAACTTTCTGTTCAATTATGTTGATAAATTACATGGAAAATGGCAGAATTATCAATCACATGTAAAATGGCAGAATTAATCTGCATGGCTGAATTTAATTTTGCAAATAGTTAAAAAGGGCTGCTCGGTGCACTAAGCTCCCGCTATGCACAGGGTCCGGGGAAGGGCCCAATCACAAGGATTTATTGTACGCAACCTCACCTTACATTTCTGGAAGGGGCTGTTTCGAAGACTTGAATCCGTGATCTCCTGGTCACATGGCAACAACTTTACCAGTTACTCATTATTGTTTGGAATGAACAAACAGAGATTGTAATTTGCTGGGTGAAGAGTTGCAGTGGGTTGCTCCTCAATAATTGTAATTTGCTGGGTGAAGAGTTGCAGTGGGTTGCTCCTCAATTCAAGGACATGTTCCCGGATGAACTCAAACAATAGAACAATAGAAGAATAAACAATAAAAATAGTAGGAAAGATAAATAGCAAACACAAGAGTTTTACATACTCCTTGCTCAAGGGAGAAAAACCACAACCTACCTCTTGGATTTCTAAGTTCCACTATATCCAAGAAAACTCTTGAATACACAGTCCAAACTTCAGGATTAAACTCTTAATCCACTCTCCTAGTAATAACTCTATTATAAGGAACCATAAGCAGTAGCTCTACTGCTCTATCCACCAGCTAACTCTAACTGGATACAACAAGCTAACTCTAGCTTGATAAATCACCTAACTCAAGATTATTACAAAGAGTTCTAAGTTACACCACAACACCTACAATAATCATAAGCAAACGTAGGCAAAAGTTTAAGAACAATATACAAAGACTCAACTACAACAAGGAAGTAAAAGACAACTCGATGAACAATCAGTTCCCTGTTGCAAAGTAGAGTCTTTGATTCACAGCTTCAAAAGATATTTAGTTGTTAGAATATGGAAGCATTGATTTTCTCGTTGAGGAAGATGAGCAATATGTAGTATGACACAAGAAAACTATGAGAGATCCCATTGGTTGAGGCAAAAAGGTGGCAACAACTTTTGTACTTTGTGTCAGCTGACACTATTGACCGTGATTGACAGGTGAGCCCAACCTGTTCCTTAAGTAGTAACAACTTTGTCATCACAAAATCTCCGGGAAACAGGTCCCGACATACAATTTGTCAATCATCAAAACTAAGGCCTTAACAATTTCCCCCTTTTTGATGATGTCAAACCATATGCAAGTATTCAGCATCTTCAAAACATCCACACACAACACATTCTACAACTCAGCAACATACCACAAGCCACAAGGCCTTGCCAAACCAGTTTGCCCAACCAATTTCCCGTATCACTGATACCTATAAGCATATAAGCATCCTATACTTTTATTCCCCCTGCACCAATTCCCTCTACCACTGATACCTATAAGTATATCAACATCCTTTACTTTTATTCCCCCTGTCTATGAGCATAAGTTCCCCCTGCGTGTGAGAACCCTTGTCTTTATTTCCACAACCTAACTACATCCCATCAAGCTACCTCAAACTACCTCAGATTTTTCCCCCTTTTGGCATCATCAAAGAAGTTAGGCAGTAAACTAAGCATACATAGGCATTCATGTTAATTCATGGCCATTGAAACAACATGAGCAAGAAAAGATCAGATAGAAGTGAGAGAAGTGATAGCACAGAGAAACAGTTCATTGATCCATTGATCAGTACCAAATGTCATTAAAATACAATAACCATAAAATATCATAACAACTGTGCTAGGTACACATTGGAGATAAAAAGGACAGGGATAACAAAGTTTCACAGGGCTTAATGGGAAAGGGGAAGAGACCAGGGTGGAAAGGAATCAGGATGAAGGATCAGAAGCTGCCTAAGGAGAGTAGTCATCTTTTCACTTTCTGCAGCATGTACCTTGAGAATATGTTGAGTCAAGTCTTCATTTTTTGCAGTCGCATTCATGTTAATTCATGGCCATTGAAACAACATGAGCAAGAAAAGATCAGATAGAAGTGAGAGAAGTGATAGCACAGAGAAACAGTTCATTGATCCATTGATCAGTACCAAATGTCATTAAAATACAATAACCATAAAATATCATAACAACTGTGCTAGGTACACATTGGAGATAAAAAGGACAGGGATAACAAAGTTTCACAGGGCTTAATGGGAAAGGGGAAGAGACCAGGGTGGAAAGGAATCAGGATGAAGGATCAGAAGCTGCCTAAGGAGAGTAGTCATCTTTTCACTTTCTGCAGCATGTACCTTGAGAATATGTTGAGTCAAGTCTTCATTTTTTGCAGTCAAGGCTTCAACTTTGGCTTCCAACTTCTTCACCCTCTCATACAGGGCAGTGTTTCCTTCTTTCAACTTTCTATCAGAACTGGTTCCCTCTTCGGCTCTTGCAATTGATGTTGCCTTCAAAGCAACAATCTCAGCATCCTTTTGAGTTACAATAGCTGTCAGGATTTCTACTTCCTCCCTCAGACCCTTTTGTACATCAATCAACTCACACACAACAGACTTAGACTTCCCTTTTCCTCTCCTGGGAATGCATTCATTTTCTTCCAAAGTGGTGAGGTTGAACATTTGTTTCACTGATCCAGCCTTACCCTTGCCACATTCAACATTGTAATAGGCAAATATTTTGTTCATCCGAAAACCATAAACTAGGCCATGTTTGCCATCTTTTACAGTCATGATTGTGTTAAAGTGCTTAATGACAATCACTGGTTGGTTCACCTTTTGATAGGTAGACAACACTTCCATGAGGTACAGATCTAGGCCTGTCACAATAGCCCTCTTCTCAGACCTAAGAGATAGGACCTTACCAACTCAAACAACAGATGATATTCTGATATTCTCCCTTAAGGACCTTTTTGTTGATAGTCTTACTGTTCAAGTGATCAAGTTCACTAAACATTCCAAAAACTGTGCAGATCTCTCCTTTGATCTAATGGACCTTATTCCTATAGTGGGAGCCCTTTCAGAAAGTGTCCTCATCTAATCCCATATCTACTTCAGTAACTTGTGAGGTTAAGTAAAGACCATCATCAAAAATAGTCAAGTTATGGTAGAACATCCTTACCTCTTCCTCATGCAACTGGGGCACATGCAAATCAAACAGGTGCTCCCAACTTTGAAACTTTACCCAGTCAAGTAACTCCCTCATCCCTCATCCCTGGTATGGTATCCACGATTGGATCAAAAAATCTTCCTCTCAAGACCTCCTGATTCTTGAGAATCATCTGTCGAGCTTTGCAAGGCAAACTTTTTTCTTTGGATGGAGTGTCTTTCTTCAATGAACCAGTTCCCCTCCCAGAAGTCCCAGGAGCATTTGAGGTTCTGGCAGATTTGGAACTGGGACCCGGTCCCTTATCATCAACATGTTCTGATCTCCTTTTCTTACCAGTGATGCTAGACATTGGTTTTCTTATCAACAACCCCTTTCCTTTCTTTGGTGAGGGAACTTTTTTTCCCTTTACTGTCTCCTCTGCAGTAATTGCATGTTTTCCAACATCAGAGTCGAGGGACTCATCCTCAGAGTTACTTAAGCCTTCAAACATCCGTTCAATCTCCATGTCCTTACTATCAGGTGCTTTAGCATCTGGTTCAACCATATCTATTCTAAATTTCTTTGGCATTCTTCTTTCTTTAGTGTTTTCCTTGCTTTTTTCTGATGCTTCCCTCACTATGTTCTTGGAACTTGATCAGGTTCCAGTAGCTCTGGTAGTTCCAAATGAAGCCTTGAGTAAAGAGTAAGACCTTTTCTTCGACGTTTTCCAGGATAAGGGCTTGTTATCATCACTCTCCATGCTATCCTTATTCATACGAGAGGGATCAAGAGCAGGTAGTAACACCACATTTTCATCATCAGCATCTTCAGGGAGATCATTTTGTCATCTGGTGGAACGGTTGGGTCAGGAACTTTGTCCTTGGAGGGATTGGCACCATCATCTCCTTTTGAGGAAGAAACACTGGGACGGTTCATCTTTGTCTGAAATTATAATCGTTGGCAATTCTTTGTAGAGAAAGAGGAGTAAATTCAGTAATGGCAAATTGTTCCACTGAGTCTGAAGGTATTGAGGATATGTATATTACTTTCAAAGAAATGGGCTTGTCTTTCTAAGAAGATGAAAAGGAGTAAGACATTTTACAAGGATTGGAGAAACTGTAAGAGATGAAAGGATCAAGCTTTTTGCTTTCCTTGTGAATGGTTTGGGAATTGATGAGGTTGAATGAGGATGACTTTAAAAATGAGAGAGGAAATGATTTGGTTTTAGGCTTTATATAGTGCACAAGAGAACGGTTGAGATTAAAAGATACGATGCGTACAAGGGGACGTGTCCGGTCAAATGGACACGTCTGTTGAGTTTAAAGTACGTGACAGCCTTTTGGAAGAGGCAGGAGAGTGACGTGGCGCAGTTATTAATATTTAAAACAGTCATTATTTGGGAATAACAAGTGGTACCGGCCTGCTTAGGGACCTGGTCCCTGAGCAATATTAAAATCCAATGACTTTGTGCTTTCTCACTATTCGTTTCATATCTTTTCTTCCTTGCCATAGGTGTGTATCTGCAAAGATATGTGACTGAATTAGATATGTAAGACATTGACCAGGATACCTTCTTACCAATTCATAGCTAAGAATAAAGAATCATGAGGGTCTCCTGCATCCACATTGATTTCATAAGCTCTACCCTTTCTTGTGTCACTCAACCAGTTCCCTATTGTCCTTCATCAAGGATGTACCACGAAAAATTCCTTCAAAACTTGAAACAACCATTTTGCTAATTGATCTATAGTCCACCGACATCAACCATACCCTAATCTTTGATTTAATCACTAAAGAGACATTTCTCCACTGAGGGCATTCAACAAGAGGTAATTTTCAGATCTTCAATCATGTGCTCTGAGCAAACATTATCATCATCCTTGTGTTGGTTGCTCTCTCTTGCCCTTCTCTACAACATCAATCACTTGTTAGCCTTAGGAATCCATTCAAGTCTGGGTTCCCTAAAGGTGACAGAGCTTCCTTGTCCAGTTTGGCAATCTTTGTTTCCTCCTTTTGTGTGCTTTGAAGTTTCCCCTTTCCCCCGAAGCTGTAGTTTTAGAGAGATATATATCTTTAAAGTGACCATCCTTTCCACAATGGATCAATGAGACATTATTTTTGCTCCTTGCATGTCTGACTGAAAAGCTGGGTCCATCTTCTTGATTGTTTATCCCAAGCCTCTTCTGCTACTGGATCCTTGGCTGATGAAGGTAGTCAGTGTTTGTGAAGATTTAGTCCACTTGAGAGCTTTCTCAAGTTCAGTCTTCACCCGAAACAGTTCCTTCTCAAGCACTGTGTTTCTATCAAGTGATACAGTTACGTCAGCCTTGGTTTTAGCCAAATCTCGTTCTAGCTGAAACTATATCCTACTTCCTTCACCTTTTCCCTTAGAATCGCGCTTGATGACAGATTGATTTCAAGGAGAGTGACTGGTTTATCTTCCTCATTATAATATCTGTCATCAGAGCATCAGGGCAAAGAGAGTCAAAAAAGGATACTTCATCTTCCATTACCATCATGGAAACATCTTCTCCTTATTCTGAATCATCTGAATCATAACAGGAGTCGCCCCACAGGATGCCAACACTTGATTGACAACCTTGCTAAATCTTACAGAAACCTGATCTTTGCCCTTTTCTTTACCAGCAACCTGCTTAGCATATTCCTTGCATTCTATCTTATGCATAGGGCAATCCTTAATGTAGTGACCAAGCCTGCCACATTTATGACATGTGTCACTTCCTTTTCCTTCCTTTAGAAGCCTGCTAGAATCTCCTCTCTTAGATAAAGCCCTAACTTTCTTAAGGCTTCGAGAACTCTCTCTGCAATATAGGTTGTTTCATTTTCTTCAACACTGGTAGTTTCTTTTGCAGCCTTAAGGACCAAATTCTTTTCAACCTTAGGTTCAACCTTTTAACTTTCCAAGTTTCTTCAACATCTCATAGGTTTTGAGATTCCCAATGAGCCTTATGCATTGCCATTTTATTCAGATTCCTGTCTTCTGTGATAGCATCAACTTTGCTTTCCTATCTTTATTGCAGAATGCTCAAGAATTTCCTTAGCTGCTTGTGAGTTGGAATAACTTCACCAAGACAGTACAACTCATTGGCTATAGCAGTGAACCTGGTGTGCATCTCTAGAATGGACTCTCCTTCCTACATATTGAAGGTCTCATATTGATTTTTCAATACGTCCACCTTGGACTGCTTAACCTGAGTGGTCCCTTCATGGTCTGTTTGAAGACAATCCATGATTTCTTTAGATGTTTGACAGGCAGAGATCCTGTTGTACTCATCAGGACCAATACCACACATAAGAATCTTCTTGGCCTTGTACTTCTTCTCAACCTTCTTTCTATCTGTATCATCATACCCCTTGGTTTTGGGAACTTGTGATGTCACATCACCAACTTTTACTGTCATTGTAGGAACAAACGGGCCATCCGCAATGACATCCCAGAGCTCTAAATATTCAGCCATGATGAAGTCATGCATTCTTGTCTTCCACCACTCATAATATTCACCCTTGAATCTTGGGGGTCTAGTGGTTAACTGGCCTCTTCTAGATTTGGAGGAGCAACCATTTTCAAGATCCTTCCAAGGTATTAGCTTTTTCATGGAAGACCTGCTCTGATGCCTGATGAAGAGTTGCAGTAAATTGCTCCTCAACTCTGAATTCAAACAGTAGAACCAATAAAAGAATAAAAAATAAAAATAGTAGGAAAGATATGAAATTCAAGAGGGGGTGAATTGAAAATTTTCTGTGAGTCGACTACTGACTCTTCACAATCGACTTACCCAGCACACTTCACAAGACAGATTAAACTTAAAACAATTAAGCAAATAAGTAATCAAACATAAAGTAAAGACACTGAGATTTATCCTGGTTCGGAACACCAATGTGGTGCCTACTTTCAATCCCCTTGGGTTTCAACGTTTCCGTATATCTTTCAATATTGGCTTCGAGTACAATGATGAGAAACAAGTTCCAAAGACTTATTTTGCTCTTCGGATCTTGTGACACAACTTCAGTTTATATCACAAAGTTGACTCGATCATATTCTTTGTATAACAAATGTAAGCTAAAGATTACAAAGCCTTATGAGACTAAGATTAAGACACTTTGAGTTTTTCTTCTTGAAGTTGCGCGCATGCGTCAGCCTTTTCTCTTCTTTTATAGTGTCCACCTTTTTCCTACCGTTAATGCGAGGAAACCCAAGAGATTCCTTCTCAATCAAGGATTTTGATTGATTCCTTGATTGAGGGATGATACCATAATGTATGTCCATATCAGATATGTCCGTACGTGGTGCAGTTTCCACAATTATACATATCCATATTAGATATGTCCACGTAACGGTTGTGGCCTTCCTTCCTTTTGTTTTATATCCTGATTGATTTGGTCTGTCGTGATTTTGGGATTATGATCCTTCTTCCATTTTCAAGATATTTGATTGATTTGCTTGCCATACTGTTTGAATGCCGTGATCCTCCTTTTCATGATTGAATGTGCTTTTAGTTGAGTTAGCCTTTTTGATCCTCTATATCTTCGAGTGAGATACCCTTCTATTTTCCAATATCCTGCAAAGGTCCACTCATTAGTTTGTCATTATTAAAACTTAAATATAGGAGGCTAACAATCTCCCTTTTTTTGATAATGACAAACAAGCATAAACATCAGTTAACTTCCCTGTCTGTCACAGTAGTCACTTGCTCCCCTGACTTGTAAGCATCTCTATTGTCCTAAGTTTCTTGGGTATCAGTCGACCTTTGTGTATCGAAAGTCGACTTGCTCCCCCTGACTTGTAAGCATTTCTGCTGTCCCAAGTTTCTTGGGTATCAAATGGCCTTTATGTATCGAAAGTCGACTTGCCACCTGACTGATGAGTGCTTCTTGATTTCTTGATGTTCCTGTCTTTCTCCCCCTTTTGGCATAATTAAGAATAGCAGCAAAAAACAAAACACAGACAGACGAGAAGCAATAGACAAACATGGACAGTCATAATCTATTAATGAAGTAGAGCAAAAAAAAAGTTGTGGCAGATAGTGTGGTAAAGATTATCTTACAACCCATCAACACAAGGGACATGACCCTCTTTTGAATAAAAATTCACAATTCACCATTTCGCCTGGAAGTATGTTAGGTTGTTATGCATATAATGACAAAACTTGTCATAAGATTTTTCAACATTTTTGACAAAGGAGAGGTAGGAGGTTTGAACAGAGACAGCCAGATCATCATTCGAGGAAGAGACTTAGGATTTGAATGAGTCCATACGAGAGAGCACTCGAGAGAATAACTTGACTCCTTGTTTGAGCCCATCGAGTGCTAGCCGGATCACACTTATGTCACAACTTGTACTTTTCCCAAGGTCCAGGAGTGTGGTAGTTGACTTCTGGAGTTGCATGACACCTTTTTCAATGGCTTTGATCCGCTGCTTGAGTTCTTCGAGTTCCTTCAACAAAGAGGTAGAGGGGTTAGAAACAGATTTACTTACCCTTGGAGGTTCAGCCTTAGCACGGGCAGGCTCCTTCTTGCACCATTCATCTTTATGCTGCTAAACGTTTTTGAATCATAAGTTGTAGCAACTTCTACAATGGAGTAGAACAGAAGGATCCAGATGATGAACAGCCCGTATGGCAAACTGGCAGTGGCATGAACTTCTTTTGCACTCTCAAGCATGTGCTCACGTATCCAGGTTGTCTAATTGATTTTGATCTTCTTGACGAGACAATACAACACGAAGACATCACAACAAGTGATGTTGCTTAGGGATCCTTTCCGCGGAATCAGAGTGGGAGCAATAATACGGGCCATGATGCGAAATTTGAAACATAATGACAGGGGACCAAAGTTGGTTAACACGGAGTCAGGGTCAGACAAATTTCTTGGCTTCCTTAAAGCCCACTTCAAAGTTCTCGGGTCAGTTACTGTTCATAAAAGGGACCACACCAGAAAACTTCGTATCAAAAACGTTTTCAAACAGGAGTTGTTCAAGACAATTCTTGTGCCCAGCACAAGTCTCGAATTCACCACAGTCTAGGGAAAGTAAGAGATTAGCATAAAATATGCGGACAGGATCGTCATAAATTAAAAGTCCACAGAGGCGAAAAAGCAAGGACAAATCTTGAAACTTGAAAAAGTGACTGACATTACAAGAGGCATCTTTCAATTGACGAAGATTGACGATGCGACCAGGTACGATGGAGCGATTTTTAAAGGAGTGGAATTTTTCTTTGTGAGAGTTTGTCCAGAATTGGTGCATCTCTTCTGGAGGGAGTTGGAAGGGTTTGAACGAGGTTTTTTGACAAAGAAGATGGTTGGAAGAGGGTCGTCGTCTCTTAAGAAGAGTGGATTGAGACGAGGATTCATCGGAGGACTCAGAAAAAAAAAAGGGATCATCGGTAGAGATTCTAGATATGTTAGCGAGTCTTAGTTATGAGTGAGAGAGAAGATAAGATTTAAAGGATGAGAGATGGAGGAGAAGAGCCTGTTAAGAAGAGCAAGAGGGTAAGAGGCGACTGTTCAAAAGAGATAATGGAGGTAAGGTAAAGGGGCGTGAAGTGAAAGGGGATTGATGGAGGTGAAAGGACAGGAAAGAAAAAGGTGGCAGAGGAAGCGTGGGAAATGGTGAAGTTAATGATGACTTCCCTAAAAAAAATATTTTTTTTTGGTAAAATAGGTAAAAAATATGACTCATAAATCATTAATGCTGAGAATGCCAAATTTTTTTCTGAGAAAACAAAATCTTCCTTCCAGCAATGGTTTTGTAATATCTGCCAGTTGATTTTCGGAATCAACAAATTTTAATGAAAAATCATCATTTTCTAGATGATCACAAATAAAATGATGCTCGATGTCAATATGCTTTTCCCTAGAATGATGCATAATACATTTAGATAGACTAATGGCACTAGTATTGTCACACAATATGGGAACAGATTCAAAAGACAAATTAAAATCAGGTAGTTGACGCATGATTCATAGAATTTAAGTACAACAACTCCCAACGGCTGTTTATACTGCTTTAGTTGTTGGTGAGTCAACTAAAGTTTGCTTCAAGCTGTGTCAAGGACTTAGGATATTTCCCATAAGGCCAAAAAACAAAAAAAACATTCTCACACAAAGAGAGGTTAGAATTATCAAGAATAATATCATAAATGTAAAATTGTACAGTAAGGAAGTTTAAACAAGCTTTTGTCAGATCAGAGTTATATCAAAGTTATTTTCTTGAAAATCATTATTTATTAGGAAAGCACTCAAATCTTTCAAGCCAAGCCTTTGGAGCGTGTTTGAGACCGTAGTGCTTTCGACATTCATTTGAAAGCAGTAATAGCTAGAATTGATTCTAACCTTTCCACAAGGGAAAGGGTATCATTATGTTCAATACCTTCTTCCAATGTACTTAGTCGTCCGAATATTTTAGGGTGAAAGTTGGCAATTTTTTATAATTTCTTGGAACACGTAGTTTTGCAGTTTCAGATGTAGCAATCGACTCTGGAGAGGGTATAGTCGACTTTATTTTGTGATGGTTCCGAGGTAGTGCGAGCATTTCCTCCGGATTGTACATTACTTTGTCACTTTATGGATCAAACTCTTCCCGATATATTCTTACCATTGTTATGGACAAGGCATTGCTTCTGCCCAACAGAGATCTGGGAGATTACGTTCTAATCCAGACATCCGAAATGACTGGTTCTTTCGCTCCACTACACCATTCTTGACGTTCGCAGATAAGAGACATGTTATTTTTGACATGTTTGAAGGACCAACTTTTAGCTTGGAGGGGATTCCGAACCCGGCGTCACACATCTGACTGATGCTGAGTGAGTTACAGTTGAGACGGATTATCAGATATACTTCACCAGATTTGCATGAGAGGCTGAGCTTTACTGAGCCAATTTGATGACATTGTCTCTGGCGTTGTCACTGATTTTGACTAATCCTTCACCTACATTCTTTAAAGCAGAAGAGATCTCTTTCTTTCCGGTCATGTGTTTGGAACATCCGCCATTAAGAGCCCATATTTCCTTTTTATGGTTTTCGCGGATATGTTCCTGCAAAACAAGAAGATTAATTCTACTTAGGTACCCAAGTGGTCTTGGGTCCTTGTGGGTTAGATATGCTTCCTTTAGGCTTCCAAACCCACACACTTTAGGCTTATGCCTGCAGCGGTAGGATTTGTGCCCTCTCTGTCCACACAGATAAAATAGATGGGTCCTTAAGAGGAGAATGAGGTCTTAGCTGATTTAAACGACCCGGATGAGGAACTTGAATTATTTTTAAGAAATTTGATCTTATGAAACTGTGGCTTGGAGATTTTCTAAAGCTGTTTAACTGCAATTTTACGTCATCAAGCTCTTCGTGAAGCAAGTCAATTTCGATTTGACATACTTCGATTTCTATCTGATAACTTCTTCGTTCCTCTTCAAGTTTTCGTTTAAATCAAGCTTCGCAACTTTTCTTCTCTTGAGCGAGTTTATTATATTCATCTATAACTTTTTGAAGCTCGTCAATTATCGTATCTAAGTTGGATTCAAGAGTATTACAGTTGTGACAGTCATGTAGTCTTACCTCGCTAGATTCACCTGTTGCCATGAAGCATGTATTTGCAGCCTCTACTTCTTTAGTTTCATCTTCATCGCTCCAGGCTCCAAAGTTTTGATTCTTTCTGGATGGTCGTCTTCTCAACTCTGGACAGTTTGTTTGAAGGGGCCAGGCCTTCCACAATGATAACAGCGATCATCGTTTCTTGTGGAGTCATTATTTTTGGATCCTTGGATCTTTGTTGTCTATGTCTCATGATTTACCTTACTCCACGGTTGATGAAGGACATTCCTTCACTATTAGCATCATTCAGAATGTCCTCTTCTTCAGTTGGAGCAGCGTTGAAGGCTACTGGTTTCTTCTTTTCCTCTTTCTGGTACCTGTTAACATAATTTTTCTCATATGCAATAAGGTTACCTTGTAGTTCGACATGTCATGTTGTGTAGATCTTCGTCTTCCAGAATGACAGCCTTGGTTTCCCAAATATTTGGGAGATTTCGAACCAGCTTCTGGACTTGCAGGCTATGTGGATAGATCATCCCCAGTGATTTCAGTTCTTATACGATCTTACTGAATCTGGCAAGCATTGTTTCAATGTCCTCATCCTCTTCCATTTTGAACAACTCATATTCATTGACTAGGGCAGCAATTTTTGACCTCTTGACTCTGGTGGTTCCTTCATAGGTTACCTCTAATTTGTCCCACATTTCTTTTGTAGTCTCACAAGTTGATATTTTGTCGTATTCTTCTCCACTCACTGCACAAAGAAGTAGACTTATAGCACGTGCATTAGTTTGAATTACCTCTTGTTGTTTTTTGGTGACCTTGAAGCTTTCAAGGTCTTCTATGTCAAAACTGCTAAATTCTTTGTCTTTGTCCTTTGACTTCTCTTTAAGTGCTGGAATCGGCTTTGGACCTTTCTTGATGACAAACCATGCTTGGAAGTCATTTAATTGGACAAAGATTCTGAACCTATTTTTCCGGTAGGAGTAATGCTATCCATTACAGTATGATGGTCTTGTGGAGGAGTGGCCATCCGGGAGAAGAGCACTGGGGATTTGATAATTTGCCATTTGATCTTTACTCACTTGCGGTTAAGCAACACTATTGGTGAGACCTGCTCTGATACCAATTGAAATTCAGGGGGGGGGGGGGGGGTTGAATTGAAAATTTTCTGTTAGTCGAGTACTGACTCTTCACAGTCGACTTGCCTGCAGATCAATACACTTCACAAGACAGATTAAACTTAAAACAATAAAGCAAATAAGTAATCAAACATAAAGTAAAGACACCGAGATTTATCCTGATTCGAAACACCAATGTGATGCCAGACACCGAGATTTATCCTGATTCGAAACACCAATGTGATGCCTACTTTCAGTCCCCTTGGTTTTCAACTTTTCCTTAGATCTTTCAATATTGGCTTCAAGTACAATAATGAGAAACAAGTTCCAAAGACTTATATTGCTCTTCTGATCTTATGACACAGCTTCAGTTTATATCACAAAGTGGACTTGATCCTATTCTTTGTATAACAATTGTAAGCTAAAGATTACAAAGCCTTATGAGACTAAGATTAAGACACTTTGAGTTTTTCTTCTTGAAGTTGCGCGCGTGCTTCAACCTTTTATCTCTTCTTTTATAGTGTCCACTTTTTTCCTGTCGTTATTCTTTGTGAGGAAACCCAAGAGATTCCTTCTTAATCAAGGATTTGGATTGATTCCTTGATTGAGGGATGACACCATAATGTATGTCCATATCAGATATGTCCGTATGTGGTGCAGTTTCCACAATTGTACATGTCCATATCAGATATGTCCACATAACGGTTGTGGCCTTCCTTCCTTTTGTTTTATATCCTGATTGATTTGGTCTGTCGTGATTCTGGGATTATGATCCTTCTTCCATTTTCAAGATATTTGATTGATTTGCTTGCCATACTGTTTGAATGCCGTGATCCTCCTTTTCATGATTGGATGTTCTTCCATTTTTGGAGCTGGCTCTCTTGCTTGCTTCCATGTTAAGTTAGTCTTTTTGATCCTCCATATCTTCGAGTGAGATACCCTTCTATTTTCCAATATCCTGCAAAGGTCCACTCATTAGTTTGTCATTATTAAAACTTAAATATAGGAGGCTAACAATATAAATAACAAACACAAGAGTTTTACATGGAAACTCCTTGCTCAAGGGAGAAAAATCACGACCTGCCTCCAAGATGTCTAAGTTTCACTATATCCAAGCAAACTCTTGAATACAGACTCCAATCGTCAGGATTAAACTCTTAATCCTCACTCTTCTAGTAATAACTCTATTACAAGGAATCCCAAGCAGTAGCCCTACTGCTCTATCCACCGGCTAACTCTAACGGGATACAACAAGCTAACTCTAGCTTGACAAATCACCTAACTCTGGATGATTACAAAGAGTTCTGAGTTACACCACAACACCTACAATAATCATAAGCAAACATAGGCAAAAGTTTAAGAACAATACACAAAGACTCAACTACAACAAGGAAGTAAAAATACAACTCGATGAACAGTCTGTTCCCTATTGCAAAGTAGAGTCTTTGATTCACAGCTTCAAAAGATATTTTGTTGTAAGTATATGGAAACGTTGGTTTTCTTGTTGAGGAAGATGAGCAATATGTAGTATGACACAAGAAAACCTAGGAGAAATCCCATTGGTTGAGGCAAAAAGGTGGTAGCAGCTGTTTCCATAACTTTTGTACTTTGTGTCAGCTGAGACTGTTGACCGTGATAGTGACAGGTGAGCCCAACCTGTTCCCTAAGTGGCAGCAGCTTTGTCATCACAAAATCTTCAGAAAATAGGTCTCAACATACAATTTATCAATCATTAAAACTAAGGACTTTAACACTGGGGTGTTAGTGTCCTTGATTACCATATACAGTAGGGCAGGTTCAGCACTTTCAGGCCTTGTATTTCCTGAATAAGTTTATCTTGAATTTATCTTTCCATTTTATCATGTTGGGGCAGGTATAGCCTCTTTTATAATCTCATTGGTGTCTTATGCTTGCTGGTTTACTTTACATTTTAATTTGTCCAAAAATAGTGATTTTGTCTTCCAACTTGCAATTTTGTGTTGCATGTTTCAGAGTTGTTACCAATGCACTTCACAGGTCCAGCTTGTGAAATAATACATATATCTAGAGTTTCATGTTTCTTTTGTGACCCTTTTGTTCCATAAAAATGCATTTCCCCTCCGCAAGTATCTATGTGAGTAACCAAGACGTATTTGTTCATTTATTCTGTATTTGTATCACCTTTTCAATTGAAACTTTACACAGTGACAGAGTTTCATATATATATATAGAGAGAGAGAGAATCATTTGTGCTGATAGTCAAGCTTTATGGTGAAACACAAATTTACTCTTATTGAAGCTTCTAATCAGAATTTTTCTTTGCCTTGTAGATAAAACAGAAGATGCATCCATCTATGTATGATGATAACTCCTCTCTTGAGAGAGTGAGATGCAGCAGGCGGGTTCTACTCGCTAAAAATCCATTGAAGAAGGCACCTTTTTCAGCATTGTCATCCTCAAGTTCCCCAAGTGAGGAGGATCCGGTTGATGGACCTGCTGATTCTTCTGCAGAGTCAGGAGTTGCTCTTTGGCGGAACCAGCGCCGAAAGCGAATACCAGTCGGACCGCAGTTTCAAGCAGATATTCCTGAATGGAGACTGGAGGAATATGAAAGTGACTCCAAATGGGTGGGTACCCAAATCTGGCCACTAGACAAACAAGAACAAAACATAATGTTAATTGAAAGAGATCCTATTGGAAAGGGAAGGCAAGATACATGTGGCTGCCTATACCCTGCTTCATATGACTGCATCAAGTTTCATCTTGTTGAGAAACGGAAGAAGGTTAAGCTTGAGTTGGGATCAGCCTTTTATCTGTGGATGTTTGACTTGATGGGTGAAGAAGTTGCACTTTCTTGGTCAAAACAAGAAGAAACGAAATTCCAGGATATAGTGAAAATGAACCCGTTGTCGACAGACAAGAGCTATTGGAATGAAATATTCAAGTTCTTTCCTAACAAAAGCAGGGAATCTTTGGTCAGCTACCACTTCAATGTCTTTCTTTTACGGCGCAGAGGTGACCAGAATCGAACAACTGGAAGTAATATTGACAGTGATGATGATGAACCACAGTACGGACCTAGAACTAATTGTTTTGGGAGGGATTCTGAATTCTCCATCTTTTGTTCCCCAAAGAAAGCACATCTGGATCCCATATAGTAATTGAATGTTTATATACCATGGTGTTGTTCAGAAATGTAAATTGCAGGTTTTTTGTTGTGCTTTTGCCCATCAGCAGTTTATATCGGCAAATATTTTTCAAAGTCAGTTGCAAAGTGCAGATACATAATACCAGATACCATCTTAAAATTGTATATTTTGAGTTGGTGGACTTTTTGGGTACAAGAAGGTTCAGGATATTCTTTCTTCTTACCTTTTTCAGCATACAGCGTTTTACTTTACCTACTTGTTATTGTTCAAAACGCTGATCAAGACTGTTACTCATGTTATGATTTGCTCAGATGGATCTCTACATATTGCGGTTTGCCTTTTGTTCTCCTTGCATCCCTAAAATCATTGTGCTTTTCGATAGCCCTTGTATTTGGGATAACTGATAAATCAACTAGTTTCTCTCGTCTGCGTTATTGTCAGCATGACTTGCTTTATTACTATATTTTGTTTTTGTACTTGATTTTTGATAGGCTTTACTTGAGTTGTGAGAGTGTGCATGCACCACCCTCCCCAAACTTCTTGTATACATTGGGTATAATGATGATAAAACAATGAATTTGTTTTATACAAGCTGACAAGTTATTTCTGGTGGAAGTAAAGGGCGCTCTAGTGTGTTAAGCTCACGGCAGATCTATGTAGAAGGTATGGGGTGGTATGGTACCCGCACTTTTTGGATGAAACTTTATATATTTATGTGTATATGTATCAGTTAATGTATAAATATTATGCTTGGCACCCACACTATCAAAGGGACTAGTGGCGTAAGTGGTCGAAATTGTTTGGGTTAACTCCAACAAAAACCCGGCACTATATTTTTAGAATGATTTTTAGCACTTGTCTATTTTCTCTTAATAAAACAACATTGCGTGGCTATGGAGCATAGAACCCATAACCTCTTCTTTACAAAGCACTTGACAATACCAACTAGGCAAGTCTTCATGTAATACTACCACTTGTTAGATATATATAATTATAGTTTACTCTTTGAATATTGATTCCACTATCTTAAAATATCGTACGGAGTATACGTTATTGTTCAAAATAAGATGGCACCCGGAGCTTTTGAATATTGGATCCGTCTCTGATTAAGCTCCCCTATATTGGAGTTCGAGGAATAGTTGAGCTCAGTGGTAAAGTCAAAAATTTTACTGAGGGATATCAAAATATGAAAAAAATGAAAAAGTAGACACGCAAAATAAGGGAAGTCAACATATTGTATTTATACCTAAAATTAAAATTTTAACCTAGCAAAGTGGATGATTTTTCGACATGACTCTGTCACTGATTGAACCACATTGAACGTATTGCATGCAGTTTTACCTTTTATGACTTGTAACTATTTTCATCGACTTGGAGGACCTCCTTGTCACACAACTTTTACAGAAGGTTCCACTTCACTAGACATTAGACAAAAACAAAAATGATTGTTGTAGTGGTGGTTGGTTAGATCATGCCAGCAAAGCTATTTTTTATTCAAAAGATAGTGAAATCTGTAGCTTCCATGTTTGTTAAATACTCTCTTGATTTGGAGCTTTCTGTGCCAAGCAAAACTATGAATATATCACAACTTATCCTATTTGGAAGATTTATTTTGTTATCCTCAAAGAAGAAATGCATAGAAATTTTATCCACTTTTAGATGATACTGAAATCCACTTACAAGTTATAAGCCATGTGCCAAAAGGTGTAGGTTGGTTCAAACACAATTAATGGCAAGAAGGGTGAGGGTGCAACTCTATGACCAATGATAATTCACTAGCCTATATGAATAGACGATTAAAAGTTCATATATATATTGTCAAAACTTTACAAGGACATCATTAATTTGATTCCCTTTCACTTTTCTTGTCAATGCTCTGGACATAGCTGTACTTTGGTTGTCCCCAGCACTCCACTAGTTTAGGCTGAAGCAAGGTTACGTTGCGTGTCATATAATGTTTGTGTATTTAGTATGAGGAAGTTTGAATAATAATTTTTGATGTTTAATCGGTGAATAAAAATTATTTTTGGATGAAAAAAATAAAAATATCAAATATGAAAAACATTTGAAAGACCACGTTTATCTTGAAAAGTTCACTGAGCAATTTAAGAAAAAAAAACTACTGCCAGGAGAAAAGGCAAAGAAAACTCTTCGAATAAATGGATTCAACATTATGAGAGATAATATTGTGTGCATGTGAATTAGCTTTCAATATTCGATGGACACGAGTAAATCGCTCGAGTCTACAAGCTACATTTTGTACCTGCTTTTTTACAAGGTCATCAACTTGCGAATTTGTGGTGGCGTAATAGAATCACTACCAATGGCACGTTGTGCGCATAAATGCAAGAGACTCCCCCTATAATAACAAGGCTGGAGAAAATAATTTACCACGGCTCGATTTCATTATTTTTGCAAATGAATCTTGGGCTAACCTCTTCTACTAGGAGAGTCAAGAGAGCCTTCTCTGTTAGTTGAACGTTAAGTAATGATTTGAGTTGGAGCAAGTAATATGAAATTAAAGGCTAAGTTAAGAAAAATAACTTCCACCTGTGAATAAAACACGCAAAAATCAGTATATCACAACTTATCCTATCGAGTTAATTACTACATGTTGGCATGCAGAGGCGGATATAGAATTTAAAAGTTGTGGGTTCCAACTTATAATTTTTACCACTAGACCAATAACACACTTTGTTTGTGGGTTCCCAACTTATAATTCTTATATATTTACTAGTTTTTTCAATATAAATTCAAGAATCGGACGAAAGTTATGGGTTCCTGGAAACCCACACTTTGTGTTGTGCATCCGCCCCTGTTGTCATGTATATATTTTGCATAACTTGTAAGAAAGAGTTAATTAGGAGTGTGATTTGACTAACATATCTTTTATTAATTCATTAGTCTTCGTCTATTTACATGTGTCTTAATTTTAGAATAATTATTACTTAAGCCGAGTTGAAAAAAAAAAGTGGTCAATTATCACTTAATCTTTGAAATATGTCAACTATTTTGAGAGAAATTTTTTTAGCAAATACTTACTCCGTCTCATTTTACTCGTTCCAATTTGACATTGTACATTTATTAAGAAAAACAATTAATGAGATGACTACTTTACTATAGTACTTCTATTAACTGATGTTTATATTTTAATTTGGAGAAAAAATAATTAATACTAAGGATAAAAAAAAAATATCTTGTCTTGATTAATGGAAAATGACAAGTAAAAAAAAAATGAAATTAGAAAATTTAGGAGAATTAAAATGGGACGAGGGGAGTATGTCAATTATTTTGAGAAGGTGAGAGTATTACTAGCAAATGTTTTTCACCAAAAGTTATGGACAAAGTGAATTGATAATTCTTTTTTGTTTCGTTTTAGATTTTCTTGCATTGAAGCAATCATATTAAAGTGGGTTATATCAAGTTATCAGGTTCTTGAATCACATTCGATCATTTTAAGTTTATTACTCCCTTCGTCTTATTTTATATGTCGTAATTTGATCGGATACGAAGTTTAAAGAAATAAAAAAACACTTGATGATGTTTAGCAAATTGTTCTTTATTAAAAAATGTACTACTATTATCTTTAATTAAGTGAGACCAATAAGGATAAAAGTGGAATTGTGTCTTTAAGGGGTCATTTAGTTTGAAAATAAATTATACCGGAATTAGTTATGCTGGGATAAGTTATGCTGGGATTAGTTGTGCTGGGATAAGTTATGCTGGTATTATTTTTTAGTGGTTGTTTGATTTGTGGTACTAAAAATAATATATAATGCATTATTTGTAAAAATATATTGTTTGTTTACAAAAATAACCCTCACTTTGGTTAATTATTTTTATGTTTGTATTTATATGGTTTTTGTTTGTATTTATATGATTTTTTTTTTCTCATCAAATTAGAAATTCATATGTCTCTTTTACATAGCTAAAATATGTCTCTTTTACATAGCTACAAATTCATATGTCTCTTTTCCCATCAATATATTGTTTGTATTTATATAATTTTTTTTTCTCTTTTTCCTATTCGTAACTATGGCCATTGGTCCTCATCGTCTATCTCAGCTGGTGTGTTGACTCCATGATTCAGTATATCAATTTAG
The DNA here is from genome assembly GCF_002878395.1 of Capsicum annuum. Lineage (NCBI taxonomy): Eukaryota > Viridiplantae > Streptophyta > Magnoliopsida > Solanales > Solanaceae > Capsicum > Capsicum annuum. The sequence goes on along the minus strand of NC_061120.1, from coordinate 79,196,555 downwards.
TAGATATCAAGAGCCTAGCTGCAGCAAATAGAAGCGGCATAAATTTTATTGCAATATATATATAATCTATATCTATGATCTATAATCTATAATCTATAATCTATATCTATAATATATTAAAAGTGTGAAGACCCTTAAAAAAGTGATTTGAACTTTTTGCCCTTCATTAAAAGATTGTCTTTTAGATAAAATTGTCTTTTTACTATTTACCTAATAATATTTAATTAA
>NC_061120.1:79195549-79196227 GCF_002878395.1 Capsicum annuum | reverse complement strand
TATATATATATATATATATATATATATTTTAAATGAACTCTATTTTGTATTAAATAAAAGAAAAGTAAAAGTCTATCAAAAACTAAAAAGGGTTAAAAAAAAACACTCTTATTTGTGTTAGTTTAGTTTATTTGCAATTTAAAATATTCTATTATTGATAAATAATTAATGAAAAAGGTAAAAATCAATCATATTTATATAATTTCTTTATTGAAAAAAAAAGTTTTGAACTTCTATAAATTGAGAATTCTTTTAGAAAAATACTATAAGATCTAATATGAACATATGAAACAAGATATATTTATTTTTGTTCTTAAATGATTCTTTATTATTTGATTTGAATTTTCTTCTTTTTTTTGGTCGCCAAGATACGTCAAAGAAATATATTTTTGTAATATTTAATTTACTTAGATGCATTGATTTCGTAGTTTTCTTTTTCCCAATTTTATAGGTATCTTGAAGATGAATGATGATTATGATGATATAGACAATTAATGATCAAAATTTTGAGTCATATAAAATATTATGATTATTTTTTCTTTCTAAAACACCAACCGTAATTTAAGGTGTTGTCAATATATTTTACACCTACCTTATTTGTATCTTCGATATTTACAACTACTATATATCAAATTAAATAAATTCTCTTACTATTTGAATAAATATCGTATTTAGTGT